>NW_027001261.1:0-97500 GCF_036934945.1 Oncorhynchus masou masou
GAGAGGTGAGAGGGGCAGAGTTCATAGACCTTAACTGGGGAGGAGAGAGGTGAGAGGGGCAGAGTTCATAGACCTTAACTGGGGAGGAGAGAGGACCTTAACTGAGAGGGGCAGAGTTCATAGACCTTAACTGGGGAGGAGAGAGGTGAGAGGGGCAGAGTTCATAGACCTTAACTGGGGAGGAGAGAGGTGAGAGGGGCAGAGTTCATAGACCTTAACTGGGGAGGAGAGAGGTGAGAGGGGCAGAGTTCATAGACCTTATCTGGGGAGGAGAGAGGTGAGAGGGGCAGAGTTCATAGGATGTAATGGCTGAAACACTGTGTCTGTAATGAGAGGATCCACTATATAACAGCTGAAACTCTGTGTTGTGTTTCCTGCATGGCTGTCCTGTGTTGCTGACTGTGTTAGTCCTGTGTTGCTGACTGTGTTAGTCCTGTGTTGCTGACTGTGTTAGTCCTGTGTTGCTGACTGTGTTAGTCCTGTGTTGCTGACTGTGTTAGTCCTGTGTTGCTGACTGTGTTAGTCCTGTGTTGCTGACTGTGTTAGTCCTGTGTTGCTGACTGTGTTAGTCCTGTGTTGCTGACTGTGTTAGTCCTGTGTTGATGACTGTGTTAGACTGTGTTAGTCCTGTGTTGCTGACTGCGTTAGTCCTGTGTTGCTGACTGTGTTGCTGACTGTGTTAGTCCTGTGTTGCTGACTGTGTTAGTCCTGTGTTGTTGACTGTGTTAGTCCTGTGTTGCTGACTGCGTTAGTCCTGTGTTGCTGACTGTGTTAGTCCCGTGTTGCTGACTGTGTTAGTCCTGTGTTGCTGACTGTGTTGCTGACTGTGTTAGTCCTGTGTTGCTGACTGTGTTAGCCCTGTGTTGCTGACTGTGTTAGTCCTGTGTTGCTGACTGCGTTAGTCCTGTGTTGCTGACTGTGTTGCTGACTGTGTTAGTCCTGTGTTGCTGACTGTGTTAGTCCTGTGTTGTTGACTGTGTTAGTCCTGTGTTGCTGACTGCGTTAGTCCTGTGTTGCTGACTGTGTTAGCCCTGTGTTGCTGACTGTGTTAGTCCTGTGTTGCTGACTGCGTTAGTCCTGTGTTGCTGACTGTGTTAGTCCTGTGTTGCTGACTGTGTTGCTGACTGTGTTAGTCCTGTGTTGATGACTGTGTTAGTCCTGTGTTGCTGACTGTGTTAGTCCCGTGTTGCTGACTGTGTTAGTCAGTCTCACTGTTGTTCATAGGCTCGGTCTTAACTGGGGAGGAGAGGAAAGGAAATGAGGGCAGAGTTCACAGGATGTAACAGCAGAAACTGTGTGTGTGTGTGTGTGTGTGTGTGTGTGTGTGTGTGTGTGTGTGTGTGTGTGTGTGTGTGTGTGTGTGTGTGTGTGTGTGTGTGTGTGTGTGTGTGTGTGTGTGTGTGTGTGTTATAGATGAGGAACAGTGACAAAGGAAATCAGAAGTAACAGTTAAGTCATACTAACCGATCTCTGCTGTGTGTCTCTCTGCTATTAGCAGTACTGCAGCTCTGCTGTATGTCTCTCTGCTATTAGCAGTACTGCAGCTCTGCTGTATGTCTCTCTGCTATTAGCAGTACTGCAGCTCTGCTGTATGTCTCTCTGCTATTAGCAGTACTGCAGCTCTGCTGTATGTCTCTCTGCTATTAGCAGTACTGCAGCTCTGCTGTGTGTCTCTCTGCTATTAGCAGTACTGCAGCTCTGCTGTATGTCTCTCTGCTATTAGCAGTACTGCAGCTCTGCTGTATGTCTCTCTGCTATTAGCAGTACTGCAGCTCTGCTGTATGTCTCTCTGCTATTAGCAGTACTGCAGCTCTGCTGTATGTCTCTCTGCTATTAGCAGTACTGCAGCTCTGCTGTATGTCTCTCTGCTATTAGCAGTACTGCAGCTCTGCTGTATGTCTCTCTGCTATTAGCAGTACTGCAGCTCTGCTGTATGTCTCTCTGCTATTAGCAGTACTGCAGCTCTGCTGTATGTCTCTCTGCTATTAGCAGTACTGCAGCTCTGCTGTTTGTCTCTCTGCTATTAGCAGTACTGCAGCTCTGCTGTGTGTCTCTCTGCTATTAGCAGTACTGCAGCTCTGCTGTGTGTCTCTCTGCTATTAGCAGTACTGCAGCTCTGCTGTGTGTCTCTCTGCTATTAGCAGTACTGCAGCTCTGCTGTGTGTCTCTCTGCTATTAGCAGTACTGCAGCTCTGCTGTATGTCTCTCTGCTATTAGCAGTACTGCAGCTCTGCTGTATGTCTCTCTGCTTTTAGCAGTACTGCAGCTCTGCTGTATGTCTCTCTGCTATTAGCAGTACTGCAGCTCTGCTGTATGTCTCTCTGCTATTAGCAGTACTGCAGCTCTGCTGTTTGTCTCTCTGCTATTAGCAGTACTGCAGCTCTGCTGTATGTCTCTCTGCTATTAGCAGTACTGCAGCTCTGCTGTATGTCTCTGCTATTAGCAGTACTGCAGCTCTGCTGTATGTCTCACTGCTATTAGCAGTACTGCAGCTCTGCTGTATGTCTCTCTGCTATTAGCAGTACTGCAGCTCTGCTGTATGTCTTACTGCTATTAGCCGCACTGCAGCTCTGCCTTATGTCTTACTGGTATTCTTCTCTGTGTCAAGCATATAAAACCTGTCCATGTTTTAACATGCAACTACTAAAACACAGTAGTCCAACTAACTGTTTAAGTGCTCTGTCATATTCGTTGTCAATCTTTGCTAAGCAGGCCGCTGTTTGAAGAGTTTCCACTCCACTTCTTTGGCGTCATCCATAATAAAATGCTGTCATACTGCACCCCTTTCGACATTTCAAATCGTAGCATCAAGTATGTCCTGGTAGGTAAGTCTTAGGCTACAATTAGGCTCATTTGTGTGTTCCGTCCGCAAAATAAATCAGAGGGATGCACAGTTAAAGGGGAAGTTTGGCATTATATATGTTAATATAAATAAATCAGAGGGATACACAGTTAAAGGGGATGTTTGGCATTATATATGTTAATATAAATAAATCAGGGAGATTCAGAGTTAAAGGGGAAGTTTGGCATTATATATGTTAATATAAATAAATCAGAGGTATTCACAGTTAAAGGGGATGTTTGTGTCATGTCTTATTATGTCTGTTCCTGTCCTTTCTCTTCACTCTGTCTCTCTCTGCTGGTCTTATTAGGTTACCTTCTCTTTCTCTCCTTCTCCAGCTGTTTCTCCCCTAACTAGCTCGTTCACCCTTTCCCCACCTGTTCCCTTTTTTCCCTCTGATTAGGTCTCTATTTCTCTCTCTGTTCCTGCTACTTTCGGTGTCAGATTCTCGTTTGTGTTTCTCATGCCAGAAGCAAGCTATCGTCTCGTTTGCTTCCTCCTAGTCCTATCCTGTCGGAGTCTGCCTGGCAGGTGCATCCTGTACACTTCTAACTGTCTTTAGTTTGCACCGTGTCCAGTTCATCATATGCTACGTGTGATCAGGTACCACTATTCCTCTATGACCCGCGCCTACCCAGAGCGACCTGCAGCCTGTCGCCGCTACCCAGCTATTCTCCTCTGCTGCTAAGAAGGGGACTCTCTTGCTATTTATCAGAGGGACTTTATGTTTCATTTGTCGCCCTCTCTGCGGGTAGTCTATTTTGCCATTATCAACGTCTGAAGAGGATCTATGTCTTTCCTGTGTTCTCATTAAAGAACACTGTTTTTGTTAAACCGCTTTTGGGTCTTCACTCAAGTGCATAACAGTTTGGCATTATATATGTTAATATAAATAAATCAGAGGGATTCACAGTTAAAGGGGATGTTTGGCATTATATATGTTAATATAAATAAATCAGAGGGATTCACAGTTAAAGGGGATGTTTGGCATTATATATGTTAATATAAATAAATCAGAGGGATTCACAGTTAAAGGGGATGTTTGGCATTATATATGTTAATATAAATAAATCAGAGGGATTCACAGTTAAAGGGGATGTTTGGCATTATATATGTTAATATAAATAAATCAGAGGGATACACAGTTAAAGGGGATGTTTGGCATTATATATGTTAATATAAATAAATCAGAGGGATTCACAGTTAAAGGGGATGTTTGGCATTATATATGTTAATATAAATAAATCAGAGGGATTCACAGTTAAAGGGGATGTTTGGCATTATATATGTTAATATAAATAAATCAGAGGGATACACAGTTAAAGGGGATGTTTGGCATTATATGTTAATTGTAGTAAACCATACAATTCGAAAAACACATTTGTTATAAAATAATATTTTTATTAGTGTTGATATGTTATATAAAGCATTATAAATTGGGTGGTTCCAGCCCTGATTGCTGATTGGCTGACAACTGTGGTATATAAGACCGTATATCAAAGGTATGACAAAACATTTGTTTTTACTGCGCTAATCATGTTGGTAACCAGTTTGTAACAGCAATAAAGCGTCTCAGGGTTTGTGATATGTGGCCCATATACCACGTGTTCTATCTTCTTCTTTTATTTATTTAAATGTTTTATTTATTTTTTTACTTCAGTTTATTTTAGTAAATATTTCCTTAGCACTTATTTTTCTTAAAAAAGCATTGTTGGTTAAGGGCTTGTAAGTAAGCATTTCACTGTAAGTCTTTATACCTGTTGGATTTGGCGCATGTGACAAATAACATTTGATTTATCCAGGCACTCTGCGTTGGGTCATGCCTTAAGAACAGCCCTCAGCCGTGGTATATTGGCCATATACCACACACCCTCGGGCCTTATTACTTAATCATAAAATGTGTGGTTTGCATCACTTAACAACCCATGTTAAATATAAGCAACATTAATTTTAAGTGGCTATACTATACGTCTCTGGACATCTGATGAGCATTTCGCATTGAACTCACCTTTTTGACCACAGACTGTTTCGGAGGAGCAGAATTGCCTTGCTGACAACCTGCAAAGGCGTGCAATTCAGAATGATGATTTCTGGTCTGGTAATTACAAAGATCGGCCACTAGATGGTGACAAAACTGTTTATTTCTAGGATCTCGTCTAAGAGAATTGTGTTTTTCATGTTTTAATCGGCTACAGGCACGATAGACCTGCACCAGGCTGGGAAGACTGAATCTGCAATAGGTAAGCAGCTTGGTTTGAAGAAATCAACTGTGGGAGCAATTATTAGGAAATGGAAGACATACAAGACCACTGATAATCTCCCTCGATCTGGGACTCCACGCAAGATCTCACCCCGTGGGGTCAAAATGATCACAAGAACGGTGAGCAAAAATGCCAGAACCACACGGAGGACCTAGTGAATGACCTGCAGAGAGTTGGGACCAAAGTAACAAAGCCTACCATCAGTAACACACTACGCCGCCAGGGACTCAAATCCTGCAGTGCCAGACGTGTCCCCCTGCTTAAGCCAGTACATGTCCAGGCCCGTCTGAAGTTTGCTAGAGAGCATTTGGATGATCCAGAAGAAGATTGGGAGAATGTCATAGGTCAGATGAAACCAAAATAGAAGTTTTTGGTAAAAACTCAACTCGTCGTGTTTGGAGGACAAAGAATGTTGAGTTGCATCCAAAGAACACCATACCTACTGTGATGCATGGGGGTGGAAACATCATGCTTTGGGGCTGTTTTTCTGCAAAGGGACCAGGACGACTGATCCGTGTAAAGGAAAGAATGAATGGGGCCATGTATCGTGAGATTTTGAGTGAAAACCTCCTTCCATCAGCAAGGGCATTGAAGATGAAATGTGGCTGGGTCTTTCAGCATGACAATGATCCCAAACACACTGCCCGGGCAACGAAGGAGTGGCTTCGTAAGAAGCATTTCAAGGTCCTGGAGTGGCCTAGCCAGTCTCCAGATCTCAACCCCATAGAAAATCTTTGGAGGGAGTTGAAAGTCCGTGTTGCCCAGCAACAGCCCCAAAACATCACTGCTCTAGAGGAGATCTGCATGGAGGAATGGGCCAAAATACCAGCAACAGTGTGTGAAAACCTTGTGAAGACTTACAGAAAACGTTTGACCTCTGTCATTGCCAACAAAGGGTATATAACAAAGTATTGAGATAAACTTTTGTTACTGACCAAGTACTTATTTTCCATCATAATTTGCAAATAAATTATTTAAAATTCCTACAATGTGATTTTTTGGATTTTTCTTTCTCATTTTGTCTGTCATAGTTGAAGTGTACCTATGATGAAAATTACAGGCCTCTCTCATCTTTTTAAGTGGGAGAACTTGCACAATTGGTGGCTGACTAAATACTTTGTTGCCCCACTGTATATAACACACACACATGCTGTCATCAAGGCAATGGGTGGCTACTTTGAAGAATCTAGAATATGTTTTGATTTGTTTAACGCTTTCTAGTTTTTTTGGTTAAGTGTGGGTAGTCAGTACCAAGGGTAGTCAGTACCAAGGGTAGTCAGTACCAATGCCAAGGGTAATTGGTGCCAAGGCCAAGGGTAGTCAGTACTAAGGGTAGTCAGTGCCAATGCCAAGGGTAGTCAGAACCAAGGCCTAGGGTAGTCAGTACCAAAGCCTAGGGTAGTCAGTACCAAGGGTAATAAGTGCCAAGGCCAAGGGTAGTCAGTACCAAGGGTAGTTAGTGCCAAGGGTAATAAGTGCCAAGGCCAAGGGTAGTCAGTACCAATGCCAAGGGTAGTAAGTGCCAAGGCCAAGGATAGTCAGTACCAAGGCCAATTGTAGTCAGTAAAGGCCAAGGGTAGTCAGTAACAAGGGTAGTCAGTACCAAGGCCAAGGGTAGTCAGTACCAAGGCCAAGGGTAGTCAGTACCAAGGGTAGTCAGTACCAAGGCCAAGGGTAGTCAGTACCAAGGGTTGTCAGTTCCAAGGCCAAGGGTAGTCAGTACCAAGGGTAGTCAGTACCAATGCCAAGGGTAGTCAGTACCATGGCCAAGGGTAGTCAGTAACCAAGGCCAAGGGTAGTCAGTACCAAGGCCAAGGGTAGTCAGTACCAAGGGTAGTCAGTACCAAGGCCAAGGGTAGTCAGTACCAAGGCCAAGGGTAGTCAGTACCAAGGGTATTCAGTACCAAGGCCAAGGGTAGTCAGTACCAAGGCCAAGGGTAGTCGGTACCAAGGGTAGTCAGTACCAAGTCCAAGGGAAGTCAGTACCAAGGGTAGTCAGTACCAAGGGTAGTCAGTACCAAAGCAAAGGGTAGTCAGTACCAAGGGTAGTCAGTACCAAGGGTAGCCAGTACAAAGGGTAGTCAGTACCAAGGCCAAGGGTAGTCAGTACCAAGGGTTGTCAGTTCCAAGGGTAGTCAGTACCAAGGGTTGTCAGTACCAAGGGTAGTCAGTACCAAGGGTTGTCAGTACCAACGGTAGTCAGTTCCAAGGGTAGTCAGTACCAAGGGTTGTCAGTTCCAAGGGGAGCCAGTACAAAGGGTAGCCAGTACCAAGGGTAGCCAGTACCAAGGGTAGTCAGTACCAAGGGTAGTCAGTACCAAGGGTAGTCAGTCCCAAATGGCTCCCTATTCCCTACACACTACTTTTAACCAGAGCTTTAACTTTGTCTGGCTCATGCCTCACTCTGCCTCTCCTCTCCCAGCAGCAGCAGCCCTGTTGTTTCTGATGAATGGAAACTCTGTGTGTGTGTGTGTGTGTGTGTGTGTTTTTATTTCCCTTCTGATAAGAGACTCTCCCTTCCTCTGAGTAAACACGTACCACTCAGAGTCGGGGGGAGCTGGAGGAGTGAAAAAGAAGGAAGGGGTAGAGAGTGAGCTTGAAAAAGTTAGAGGAGAGAGGGAGAGGGATGGATGGAGAGAGGGAGGGCAGAGGGATGGAGGGAGGGAGGGCAGAGGGAGGAAGGGAGAGAGGGAGAGAGGGCAGAGGGAGGGCAGAGGGTGATAGAGAGGGCAGAGGGAGGGAGAGGTACATCTGAGAATCTGACTGAACACTACTTGAATGCAACATTAACAGAGACATTATAAACTCCAGGAATATAAGTCCCAAACAGCACCCTATTCCCGATGTGGTGCAAGGCCACTGGTCAAACGTAGTGCACTATATAGGGAAGAGTGTGCCATTTGGGACAAGTATAAGAGAAAGAGGAGGGCTGACATTACAGAGAGGTAGTTCAGGAATGTTGTGTGTGTTCAGATCTTATCAACTTCCTCAGTTATGTTTAGCTCTCTGGCACACAAATGTCATACCGCCCAATAATGCTACCCTCCCCTGTTATTGTAATGGTGAGAGGTTAGCATGTCTTGGAGGTATATGATATGAAATGCTAACCTCCCCTGTTATTGTAATGGTGAGAGGTTAGCATGTCTTGGGGGTATATGATATAAAATGCTAACCTCCCCTGTTATTGTAATGGTGAGAGGTTAGCATGTCTTGGGGGTATATGATATAAAATGCTAACCTCCCCTGTTATTGTAATGGTGAGAGGTTAGCATGTCTTGGAGGTATATGATATAAAATGCTAACCTCCCCTGTTATTGCAATGGTGAGAGGTTAGCATGTCTTGGAGGTATATGATATAAAATGCTAACCTCCCCTGTTATTGCAATGGTGAGAGGTTAGCATGTCTTGGAGGTATATGATATGAAATGCTAACCTCCCCTGTTATTGTAATGGTGAGAGGTTAGCATGTCTTGGAGGTATATGATATAAAATGCTAACCTCCCCTGTTATTGTAATGGTGAGAGGTTAGCATGTCTTGGAGGTATATGATATGAAATGCTAACCTCCCCTGTTATTGTAATGGTGAGAGGTTAGCATGTCTTGGAGGTATATGATATGAAATGCTAACCTCCCCTGTTATTGTAATGGTGAGAGGTTAGCATGTCTTGGGGGTATGATATTTGTGGGTCTGTAACTTTCTCACTCTCCATCACCATGGTAACGTCCACATGAATGTAGAAGTGTTTAGAAACACATTATATTCTTATTTACAATAAAAGAGACTCTAAAAGTGACACAACACATTATTTACCACTGATTTCTATTGGGCACGACATAATCTGAAACACAACCAAAACAAACAGCAAATGCATCCAACAAGTTTGTAGAGTCATAAGCTTTATGTGATCATCTGGTACTCGGAATATGGGCCCAAATATTTACTACTTTGATACACATATAGGTGAATTTGTCCCAATTCTTTTGGTCCCATAAAATGTGGGAGTCTTTGTACAACAAGTGCTGTAATTTCTGAACGGTTCACCAAATTAAACCTGACAGTTTGCAGTTTAACCTCGTAGTCGTTGTATAATTTCAAATCCAAAGTGCTGAAGTACAGAGCCAAAACAACTAAACATATGTCGCTGTCCCAATACGTTTTATACACATACACTGAGTGTACAAAACATTATGAACACCTGCTCTTTCCATGACATTGACTGACCAGGTGAAAGCTATGATCCTTTATTAATGTCACTTGTTAAATCCACTTCAGTCAGTGTAGATGAAGGAGAGGAGACAGGATAAAGAAGGATTTTAAAGCCTTGAGATATTAGAGACATGGATTGGGTATTTGTGCCATTCAGAGGGTGAATGGGCAGATCTATGTAAGTGGCTTTTGAACCGGGTCTGTTAGTAGGAGCCAGACACACCGGTTCGTGTCAAGAACTGCAACGCTGCTTGGTTTTGGGAAACTCAGTGTAGAACGATGGTTAAAAAACACAGAAACTCAAGTCATTTGGGTAAGAAACCTGTTACCTTTCAATAGAATGGGCTCATCAGATGAGACACTGTGTGTTTGTGGTGAGAGTGAGAGACGCCTGGTGGCACAGAGAATAAATCAAGACAGTTTTCTATTTCCAACACTCCATTATACACTACTCTCCTTATTTGGGTCTCCCCCTCTCTCACTCTCTCTCCCCCATCTCTCCCCCCATCTCCCTCTCCCCATCTCCCTCTACCCCCCCATCTCCCTCTCTCTCGCCCACCCCCCATCTCCCTCTTTCTCCCCCATCTCCCTCTCTCTCGCCCATCTCCCCCCATCTCCCTCTCTCTCACCCCATCTCCCTCTCTCTCTCCCCCATCTCCCTCTCTCTCCCTCCCCCATCTCCCTCTCTCTCCCCCATCTCCCTCTCCATTTCTTTCTCTGTCTTTCACTCACCTCTCTGTAGCCTGTACTGTCACACAGAAATATTACTCGGGGAGGAACAGAACAGTGTTTTTCTTGAGCTTTTTGGGAAATTCCAAAACAATGACACCAACAGGAACCTACTACACCCCCCCATCCTCTCCCCCCTCATTGCCCTTCGAGAAGCAGGAGAGAGAGAGAGGAGCGGGGCGGATCGTTGGGGAGTTTCCAGTAAAAAAAGATTCAGCTCGCCTAACAGAATACAGTGTCCTTCACTGAGGGACGCTCCATGATTATTACGGGGGATGGAGATTGTCATACTTGTTTCATTATTGTCTCTGTATTGTGATTTCACCGGTAAGTTAGACTTCTGGTCTAGTACAATGTTGTGATACAGGTGCTTGGTAAGTTAGACTTCTGGTCTAGTACAATGTTGTGATACAGGTGCTTGGTAAGTTAGACTTCTGGTCTAGTACAATGTTGTGATATAGGTGCTTGGTAAATTAGACTTCTGGTCTAGTACAATGTTGTGATACAGGTGCTTGGTAAATTAGACTTCTGGTCTAGTACAATGTTGTGATACAGGTGCTTGGTAAGTTAGACTTCTGGTCTAGTACAATGTTGTGATACAGGTGCTTGGTAAGTTAGACTTCTGGTCTAGTACAATGTTGTGATACAGGTGCTTGGTAAATTACATTCTACTTAGATAAAATCTGGAATAGTTTTAAGATGGTCGTACCATTGATCATTTGGCTATTTGATTTTAGGATTTTTGTAATTATCCCCCCAAAAATATTTAAAAGGAAATATATATATTTAGCTTTTGACACACACTTAACCCCATTTTCTTTGGGGGGACGGAGGGGACGGACACCGCCATGCATTCATTTTTACCTGAGAGTTTCCCGTTCCCATAGTGATGTCATAGTAGTTTGTTTACCAAAAGGTTCGGACGCCACAGACGGAAGTTGGCACATCGGCGGTACCGACTTCAGACGAGTCGCGTGGGGCTTGTGAGGGTCGTAGAGCAGAACGGGGAACACATTCATATTCGTGAGAGTCTCATCTTTCCACTGTAGCTCTGCCACTTCCCACCGCAGATGCAGAACGACGACAAAAGGCGGATGCAGTAGACTGAGACGCAGCACATACACAAAAAAAGCTTCAACAGACGTATTTTAATGGGGATTTTATTACCATATCAATTAGATTGACGCAATCGACTCCTAACAGCTTAGGTGTTTTTCTGTTTCGTTTTTATATTTTAGTACTTTATGTATTTAATATGAAGTATTTTGTAATTGAACAATTGGAAAGCCTGTGTGTTTCGGGTTACTTATTAGGGCAGAGTGAAATAGAATTTGGAGTCCAAAGATTCTGAGTGGATCTGGCTGTAGGCCAGTGTGTGTGTGTGTGTGTGTGTGTGTGTGTGTGTGTGTGTGTGTGTGTGTGTGTGTGTGTGTGTGTGTGTTTGGCATCACAGAGCACAATGGCAGGAAGAGGAGGGTCCAGATGTTGTCTGTGTTGCCATAGTGATAACTAGAGGTCATTAGAAGCATGGGGTCTGCTAGTACGGGAGATGTACTGTGTGTTGATTAACATACAGATAGATAAACATTAGACAATAATATCGTCCTGTTTGGTTTGAAAAATAAAATCAACAATAACAGAACAATACAGTTTTCACTTGACCTTGGTCTTCCAGATGCTGAGTGCCTGGTGGTCAGTCCTGCCAGGCTGGTGGTGAAGCATGGAGACCCAGCCTCCTCTAACTGCAGCTCAGATACCCCTGTAGAGATGGGCTGGGAAGCCACCCAGGGAGGGGTTGGTCTAACAGACAAGAAGGTGAAGATCCTACGCTGGAAGGTGGACAGGTAAGAGAGGCAGACACAGTAGAGACTTTTAAAGCTTGTAAAAAAAAAAAACCTTTTTAGTTTGACTTTAATGTTATTTAGCTTCGATGGTCTTTAATGATTGGTTTTACTGTTATTTTATACATTTATTCATCTCTTGTGTTGCCTTCTGTTTTTTATTTTCATTGATTTATTTTAAATACACTTGAAATATTTCATTTGATTTGACAGTGTGACTGACTGGGATAACAACCCTAAGTGCTTCACAGACGGAGGCCAGTGTCAGAAACTGCTGGACATCACAGTTTATAGTGAGTGACATCTCTCTCTTATCTTCTCTGGTGTTTCTGAATGTATCCTTAGTAAGGCTCTGCACCGTTAATCACTGTGTTTCCATTCCTCCACAGAGCTTCCAGACCGTGTCTCCATCAGCTACAGGAAGTACCCTGATCCAATGGTTGAGGGGCATCGGTACCTGCTGCAGTGTCTTGTCCAGAACATCGCTCCTATTGGGAGACTCAGGGTGACCTTCGTCAAAGTCAATACCACTGGTGAACAGACAGAATTAGACACACCACAGAAATCCAAGGACAACATCAAGACACCAGAGAATGGGACCTACACTCTGGACTTCACCCCTGGTAGAGATGATGACGGGGCCCAGTTGTTGTGTTCAGCCATGTTGGATCTGGGACCAGAGGGACCCCAACCTCCTCCTGTTATGAACTCAAACCGCCTCAACATCAACGTGCACTGTGAGTCCTTCTGGTTCTCTGTCCACACATATTTAGTACAACCGTTAGTTAGAAACCAGACGAGTCATGACGTTGACAATGTTGTTTTCACTTCATTTTCTCTCATTAATCAACTTGTTTCTCTTCTCTCTCTTTATCTCCTTCTCTCTCCTCTTTCTCTCTCTCTCTCTCTCTCTCTCTCTCTCTCTCTCTCCCTTCCTCCTTCCTTCTCTTCTAGACAAGCCTCAGATCACTATGAGTCCTGGATGTTTCTCCATGAGCATCACGGAGGGTGACACACTATCACTGAACTGTAGTGCAAATGGTAACCCTGCCCCCTCGTACGATTGGTTGCTCCCCCAAGCTGACCCCAACCCCATGGAAGAGAGATCCGTAGTGACCATCACCAACATTGCCAAGTCTCACTCTGGAGAGTACACCTGCATCGCCAGAAACCCCCTGGGAAAAAGCACCTGTACTGTTAACGTGGAGGTCAAAGGTGAGATGGATGGATGATTGGTAGGTTTGTTGAAAGATTGGTTGGTTGTTAGGTTAGTTGCATGATAGTTTGGTTGGTTGGTTAGTTGGTTGGTAGGTTGGTTGGTTGGTAGGTTGGTTGCATGATAGTTTGGTTGGTTGGTTGGTAGGTAGGTTGGTTGGTAGGTTGGTTGGTTGCATGATAGTTTGGTTGGTTGGTTGGTTGGTTGGTTGGTAGGTTGGTTGGTAGGTAGGTAGGTTGGTTGGTTGGTAGGTAGGTAGGTAGGTAGGTAGGTTGGTTGGTTGGTTGGTTGGTTGGTAGGTTGGTTGGTTGGTTGGTAGGTTGGTTGGTAGGTAGGTTGGTAGGTTGGTAGGTAGGTTGGTAGGTTGGTTGGTTGGTAGGTTGGTAGATTGGTTGGTAGGTTGGTTGGTAGGTAGGTTGGTAGGTTGGTTGGTTGGTAGGCTGGTTGGTAGGTAGGTTGGTTGGTAGGTTGGTTGGTTGGTAGGTAGGTTGGTTGGTTGGTAGGTTGGTTGGTAGGTTGGTAGGTTGGTTGGTTGGTTGGTAGGTTGGTTGGTTGGTAGGTAGGTAGGTTGGTTGGTTGGTTGGTTGGTAGGTTGGTAGGTTGGTTGGTAGGTTGGTAGGTTGGTAGGTTGGTTGGTAGGTTGGTTGGTTGGTGGTTGGTTGGTTGGTAGGTTGGTAGGTTGGTAGGTTGGTTGGTTGGTTGGTAGGTTGGTAGGTTGGTAGGTTGGTAGGTTGGTAGGTTGGTTGGTAGGTTGGTAGGTAGGCTGGTTGGTAGGTTGGTAGGTTGGTTGGTAGGTTGGTAGGTAGGTAGGTTGGTTGGTTGGTTGGTAGGTTGGTAGGTTGGTTGGTAGGCTGGTAGGTTGGTAGGTTGGTTGGTAGGTTGGTTGGTTGGTAGGTTGGTTGGTAGGTTGGTTGGTAGGTTGGTAGGTTGGTTGGTAGGTTGGTTGGTTGGTAGGTTGGTTGGTAGGTTGGTTGGTAGTTTGGTAGGTTGGTTGGTAGGTTGGTTGGTAGGTAGGTTGGTTGGTAGGTTGGTAGGTTGGTTGGTTGGTTGGTAGGTAGGTTGGTTGGTTGGTTGGTAGGTAGGTTGGTTGGTAGGTTGGTTGGTAGATAGGTTGGTAGGTTGGTTGGTAGGCTGGTAGGTTGGTAGGTTGGTTGGTTGGTAGGTTGGTTGGTAGGTTGGTTGGTAGGTTGGTAGGTTGGTTGGTAGGTTGGTTGGTAGGTAGGTTGGTTGGTTGGTTGGTTGGTAGGTTGGTTGGTAGGTTGGTAGGTTGGTAGGTTGGTTGGTAGGTTGGTAGGTTGGTAGGTTGGTTGGTTGGTAGGTTGGTTGGTAGGTTGGTTGGTAGGTTGGTAGGTTGGTAGATTCGGTCGCCCGTCGGTCTTGGTCTGTAGAGAAGGTCCTGTTATGGAAAATATATACATATTAAAAATGAAACAATAGAATTCACACATGGTGTAATGAAAAGCGTTCCTATTACCTCTGTGACCGCGCTCTCCTTGTAATGAAAAGCGTTCCTATTACCTCTGTGACCGCGCTCTCCTTGTAATGAAAAGCTTTCCTATTACCTCTGTGACGCTCTCCTTGTAATGAAAAGCGTTCCTATTACCTCTGTGACCGCGCTCTCCTTGTAATGAAAAGCGTTCCTATTACCTCTGTGACCGCGCTCTCCTTGTAATGAAAAGCGTTCCTATTACCTCTGTGACCGCGCTCTCCTTGTAATGAAAAGCGTTCCTATTACCTCTGTGACCGCGCTCTCCTTGTAATGAAAAGCGTTCCTATTACCTCTGTGACCGCGCTCTCCTTGTAATGAAAAGCGTTCCTATTACCTCTGTGACCGCGCTCTCCTTGTAATGAAAAGCTCCTCTTTGGAACTGAAGAGGATCAACACCACATAGAAACACTAACTCCGAGTAGAAACACTAATGGCTCCAATGTGACGTGACCTTTCACATTATCATTGGAATTTTACTCAATACAAGCATTGTGATGTTGACATTCCAGGTGTGTTTATGTTATTTGAAACCTGACACAGCTCATGACCCCCCCCCCCCCCCCCATCCACACACACACATACTGCTAACATGGAGCAGGGTTCTCCAACCCTGTTCCTAGAGGTTATCCTCCTGTAGGTTTTAACTCCAACCCTGTTCCTGGAGAGATACCCTCCTGTAGGTTTAAACTCCAACCCTGTTCCTGGAGAGACACCCTCCTGTAGGTTTAAACTCCAACCCTGTTCCTGGAGAGAGACCCTCCTGTAGGTTTAAACTCCAACCCTGTTCCTGGAGAGACACCCTCCTGTAGGTTTAAACTCCAACCCTGTTCCTGGAGAGATACCCTCCTGTAGGTTTAAACTCCAACCCTGTTCCTGGAGAGACACCCTCCTGTAGGTTTAAACTCCAACCCCCTGTTCCTGGAGAGACACCCTCCTGTAGGTTTAAACTCCAACCCTGTTCCTGGAGAGACACCCTCCTGTAGGTTTAAACTCCAACCCTGTTCCTGGAGAGATAACTCCTGTAGGTTTAAACTCCAACCCTGTTCCTGGAGAGACACCCTCCTGTAGGTTTAAACTCCAACCCTGTTCCTGAGAGACACCCTCCTGATAGGTTTTAACTCCAACCCTGTTCCTGATTAACCCTGATGTCGTCTCTGATAGGGCAGCACTAACACTGATGTAGCCCTGATAGGGCAGTATTAACACTGATGTAGCCCTGATAGGGCAGTATTAACACTGATGTAGCCCCTGATAGGGCAGCAGTAACACTGATGTAGCCCCTGATAGGGCAGCAGTAACACTGATGTAGTCTCTGATAGGGCAGCACTAACACTGATGTAGTCTCTGATAGGGCAGCAGTAACACTGATGTAGTCTCTGATAGGGCAGCACTAACACTGATGTAGCCCCTGATAGGGCAGCAGTAACACTGATGTAGTCTCTGATAGGGCAGCACTAACACTGATGTAGTCTCTGATAGGGCAGCAGTAACACTGACGTGGTCTCTGATAGGGCAGCAGTAACACTGATGTAGCCTCTGATAGGGCTGCTCTAACACTGATGTAGTCTCTGATAGGGCAGTATTAACACTGATGTTGTCTCTGATAGGGCAGCAGTAACACTGATGTAGCCTCTGATAGGGCAGCAGTAACACTGATGTAACCCCTGATAGGGCAGCACTAACACTGATGTAGTCTCTGATAGGGCAGCAGTAACACTGATGTGGTCTCTGATAGGGCAGCAGTAACACTGAAGTGGTCTCTGATAGGGCAGCACTAACACTGATGTAGTCTCTGATAGGGCAGCAGTAACACTGATGTGGTCTCTGATAGGGAAGCAGTAACACTGATGTAGTCTCTCATAGGGCAGCAGTAACACTGATGTAGCCTCTGATAGGGCAGTATTAACACTGATGTGGTCTCTGAGAGGGCAGCAGTAACACTGATGTAGTCTCTGATAGGGCAGCACTAACACTGATGTTGTCTCTGATAGGGCAGCACTAACACTGATGTAGTCTCTGATAGGGCAGCAGTAACACTGATGTGGTCTCTGATAGGGCAGCAGTAACACTGATGTGGTCTCTGAGAGGGCAGCACTAACACTGATGTCGTCTCTGATAGGGCAGCAGTAACACTGATGTCGTCTCTGATAGGGCAGCAGTAACACTGATGTAGTCTCTGATAGGGCAGCACTAACACTGATGTCGTCTCTGATAGGGCAGCACTAACACTGATGTAGTCTCTGATAGGGCAGCACTAACACTGATGTAGTCTCTGATAGGGCAGCACTAACACTGATGTAGTCTCTAATAGGGCAGCACTAACATGGATGTGGTCTCTGATAGGGCAGCAGTAACACTGATGTGGTCTCTGATAGGGCAGCAGTAACACTGATGTAGTCTCTCATAGGGCAGCAGTAACACTGATGTAGTCTCTGATAGGGCAGCAATAACACTGATGTATCCCCTGATAGGGCAGCAGTAACACTGATGTAGTCTCTCATAGGGCAGCAGTAACACTGAAGTAGTCTCTCATAGGGCAGCAATAACACTGATGTATCCCCTGATAGGGCAGCAGTAACACTGAAGTAGTCTCTGATAGGGCAGCAGTAACACTGATGTAGTCTCTGATAGGGCAGCAGTAACACTGATGTGGTCTCTGATAGGGCAGCAGTAACACTGATGTGGTCTCTGAGAGGGCAGCACTAACACTGATGTCGTCTCTGATAGGGCAGCACTAACACTGATGTAGTCTCTGATAGGGCAGCAGTAACACTGATGTAGTCTCTGATAGGGCAGCAGTAACACTGATGTCGTCTCTGATAGGGCAGCACTAACACTGATGTAGCCTCTGATAGGGCAGCAGTAACACTGATGTAGCCCCTGCTGGGGCAGCAGAAACACTGATGTAGCCCCTGATAGGGCAGCAGTAACACTGATGTAGTCTCTGACAGGGCAGTATTAACACTGATGTGGTCTCTGATAGGGCAGCACTAACACTGATGTAGCCCCTGATAGGGCAGCAGTAACACTTATGTAGCCCCTGACAGGGCAGTATTAACACTGATGTGGTCACTGATAGGGCAGCACTAACACTGATGTAGCCCCTGATAGGGCAGCAGTAACACTGATGTAGCCCCTGATAGGGCAGCAGTAACACTGATGTAGCCCCTGATAGGGCAGCAGTAACACTGATGTGGCCCCTGATAGGGCAGCAGTAACACTGATGTAGCCCCTGATAGGGCAGTATTAACACTGATGTGGTCTCTGATAGGGCAGCACTAACACTGATGTAGCCCCTGATAGGGCAGCACTAACACTGATGTAGCCCCTGATAGGGCAGCACTAACACTGATGTAGTCTCTGATAGGGCAGCAGTAACACTGATGTAGTCTCTGATAGGGCAGCAGTAACACTGATGTAGTCCCTGATAGGGCAGCACTAACACTGATGTAGTCTCTGATAGGGCAGCATTAACACTGATGTCGTCTCTGATAGGGCAGCACTAACACTGATGTAGTCTCTGATAGGGCAGCAGTAACACTGATGTAGTCTCTGATAGGGCAGCAGTAACACTGATGTCGTCTCTGATAGGGCAGCACTAACACTGATGTAGCCTCTGATAGGGCAGCAGTAACACTGATGTAGCCCCTGATAGGGCAGCAGTAACACTGATGTAGTCTCTGATAGGGCAGTATTAACACTGATGTAGCCCCTGATAGGGCAGCAGTCACACTGATGTAGTCTCTGATAGGGCAGTATTAACACTGAAGTAGTCTCTGATAGGGCAGCAGTAACACTGATGTGGTCTCTGATAGGGCAGCAGTAACACTGATGTAGCCTCTGATAGGGCAGCAGTAACACTGATGTAGCCCCTGATAGGGCAGCACTAACACTGATGTAGTCTGATAGGGCAGCAGATAACTCCCTCGGGTAGATAACGTCGGTAGTCCAGTTGTGATGGCCCCGTGGGGCGGATAGGTGATTGTAGCTCAGGAGAATGAAATCCGGGGACATGGAGAGAAAAATATGTCCGGTATGTTCCGGTCCGAGCCGCGCCGCCGTACAAAACTGGCGATAGATTTTCGAGCTAAAGGATAGCTGATGACCATAAACTGTGGTTAGCTTAATACTAACGATTAGCCAGTAAAGAAGCTAACTAGCTTCTGATTAGCTTCTGGTTAACTTCAGGCTAGCTTCTGGATTAGTTTCTGATTAGTTTCTGATTAGCTTCTGGCGAGCTTCAGGCTAGCTTCTGGTTAGCTACAGGCTAGCTTCTGGCTAGCTTCAGGCTAGCTTCTGGTTAGCTTCAGGCTAGCTTCTGGATTAGCTTCAGGCTAGTTCTGGTTAGCTTCTATGGAGGATTACAGATTTGAGGTAAATAATACTTTCTTTTTCGAAATATAAATTGGTGAGGCGGGTTGCAGGAGAGTGTTTTGAAGATGAGTTTATGGAAAATAAAAAATGTATATAAAAAGGTATGCGAAGAAAGTTGTAAATATATATATATATACGGACAAGGACAAAAGACATCTGAACTACTATGCCATCTTGGAGCAGAGGAAGGATGCAATGCTCATTTCCTCTCTCTGTTCCTTTAAACTTTGGAGTGGTAGTCTTGGTAACGGTAGGTCATATGCAAAACCACTTCAGTGTAAAAAAATGTTGGAATCTGAGCATCCTTGTATATGGAGTGTGGGAATTGTATCAGGATTGAGATCCACATATGAATGTAGTTTAAATCAAAACTCAAAAGATAAACCCATGTCGTTTTTTTGAGCTGTTTACAGATATATCAGATATGTATCAGACATGCCAAATTATTGGCAAATGATCAGAATTGTGTTGCCTGTGTAAACGCAGCCTAAACGTCTGTTTCCCTCCTCAGGAGCTTCCTGTCAGACTGCTGGAAGTGCCTTGGTGGCTGTGCTGCTCCTCCAACTCATTCATTGGCTTTAAGACCACTTCCTGAATCCACTGATTGGCTGAATACATGTGCTTTTCTTTTTTTTTCTTCGAAATCCCTCCCACTGTGATTGGTGGCTGTCTGTCCACTTTCTGCTGACTATTGATGAATTATTTGTATTGATTTATTGATTGATAACCATGACAACAATACTTTGATAATATTACCTTGTAACTTTATGATTTTGCCTTAAATCAACAGTTTGGATCCACCTACACATTAAAGGGTTTTTCTTTATTTGTACTATTTTCTACTATCTCTGACCATTCGGGATGTTAGTCAGCTATGACTAACATACCACTGTTAATATTTAATATTTCCTTATTAAGTTATGGTGTCAGATAACATACAATGAAACTAGACTTTTGTTAATATACGAATGACCTTGTTCCAGGTGGGGATGTTGTTCTGCACTAGTGTGTCAATAGCAGGACATCTTTGACTCTTGATTACACCTACTAAACACACTACATTGTTTGCGAGACCAGACGTTGTATGTTATTCTAATCCGAATGGTCATTTCAGAGCGTCTAATTTGTAAACGTTTCGACTGTATTAAATGATAACTTTTGTCGATTCCGTAAAACATTGATACGATCTTGTGATGTACGTGGCGAAGCTTCAAGAGTTCTTATCGATTCAACGGTAAAACAACGTGCTCCATTGATCCCATTGCAGCCATTACTGGGGCCATGTGCACATGAACACACACTCTGCTGTGACACACACTCCGCTGTAACACACACTCTGCTGTGTAACACACACTCTGCTGTAACACACATTCTGCTGTAACACACTCTGCTGTGACACACACTCTCCTGTGTAACACACACTCTGCTGTAACACACACTCTGCTGTAACACACACTCTGCTGTGTAACACACACTCTGCTGTAACACACACTCTGCTGTAACACACACTCTGCTGTGTAACACACACTCTGCGGTGTAACACACACTCTGCTGTGTAACACACACTCTGCTGTAACACACACTCTGCTGTGACACACACTCTCCTGTGTAACACACACTGCTGTGTAACACACACTCTGCTGTGTAACACACACTCTGCTGTAACACACACTCTGCTGTAACACACACTCTGCTGTGTAACACACACTCTGCTGTAACACACACTCTGCTGTAACACACACTCTGCTGTAACACACTCTGCTGTGACACACACTCTGCTGTAACACACACTCTGCTGTGTAACACACACTCTGCTGTAACACACACTCTGCTGTGTAACACACACTCTGCTGTGTAACACACACTCTGCTGTAACACACACTCTGCTGTAATACACACTCTGCTGTGTAACACACACTCTGCTGTAACACACACTCTGCTGTAACACACACTCTGCTGTGTAACACACACTCTGCTGTGTAACACACACTCTGCTGTGTAACAAACACTCTGCTGTAACACACACTCTGCTGTGTAACACACACTCTGCTGTAACACACACTCTGCTGTAACACACTCTGCTGTAACACACTCTGCTGTGACACACTCTGCTGTGACACACACTCTGCTGTGTAACACACACTCTGCTGTGTAACACACACTCTGCTGTGTAACACACACTCTGCTGTGTAACACACACTCTGCTGTAACACACACTCTGCTGTAACACACACTCTGCTGTAACACACACTCTGCTGTAACACACACTCTGCTGTGTAACACACACTCTGCTGTAACACACACTCTGCTGTGTAACACACACTCTGCTGTGTAACACACTCTGCTGTAACACACACTCTGCTGTAACACACACTCTGCTGTAACACACACACACACTCTGCTGTAACACACACTCTGCTGTAACACACACTCTGCTGTAACACACACTCTGCTGTAACACACACACTGCTGTGTAACACACACTGCTGTGTAACACACACTCTGCTGTAACACACACTCTGCTGTAACACACACACTCTGCTGTAACATACACTCTGCTGTAACACACACTCTGCTGTAACACACACTCTGCTGTTGCACACATTCTGCTGTGTAACACACACTCTGCTGTAACACACACTCTCTGCTGTGTAACAGACACTCTCTGCTGTGTAACACACACACTCTGCTGTAACATACACTCTGCTGTAACACACACTCTGCTGTAACACACACTCTGCTGTTGCACACATTCTGCTGTGTAACACACACTCTGCTGTGTAACACACACTCTGCTGTGTAACACACACTCTGCGAGGGGCAGAGTTCATAGACCTTAACTGGGGAGGAGAGAGGTGAGAGGGGCAGAGTTCATAGACCTTAACTGGGGAGGAGAGAGGTGAGAGGGGCAGAGTTCATAGACCTTAACTGGGGAGGAGAGAGGTGAGAGGGGCAGAGTTCATAGACCTTAACTGGGGAGGAGAGAGGTGAGAGGGGCAGAGTTCATAGACCTTAACTGGGGAGGAGAGAGGTGAGAGGGGCAGAGTTCATAGACCTTAACTGGGGAGGAGAGAGGTGAGAGGGGCAGAGTTCATAGACCTTAACTGGGGAGGGGAGAGAGGTGAGAGGGGCAGAGTTCATAGACCTTAACTGGGGAGGAGAGTTCATAGACCTTAACTGAGAGGGGCAGAGTTCATAGACCTTAACTGGGGAGGAGAGAGGTGAGAGGGGCAGAGTTCATAGACCTTAACTGGGGAGGAGAGAGGTGAGAGGGGCAGAGTTCATAGGCTCGGCCTTAACTGGGGAGGAGAGAGGTGAGAGGGGCAGAGTTCATAGACCTTACCTGGGGAGGAGAGAGGTGAGAGGGGCAGAGTTCATAGACCTTAACTGGGGAGGAGAGAGGTGAGAGGGGCAGAGTTCATAGACCTTAACTGGGGAGGAGAGAGGTGAGAGGGGCAGAGTTCATAGACCTTAACTGGGGAGGAGAGAGGTGAGAGGGGCAGAGTTCATAGACCTTAACTGGGGAGGAGAGAGGTGAGAGGGGCAGAGTTCATAGACCTTAACTGGGGAGGAGAGAGGTGAGAGGGGCAGAGTTCATAGACCTTAACTGGGGGTGAGAGAGGTGAGAGGGGCAGAGTTCATAGACCTTAACTGGGGAGGAGAGAGGTGAGAGGGGCAGAGTTCATAGACCTTAACTGGGGAGGAGAGAGGTGAGAGGGGCAGAGTTCATAGACCTTAACTGGGGAGAGAGAGGTGAGAGGGGCAGAGTTCATAGACCTTAACTGGGGAGGAGAGGGGGTGAGAGGGGCAGAGTTCATAGACCTTAACTGGGGAGAGAGGTGAGAGGGGCAGAGTTCATAGACCTTAACTGGGGAGGAGAGAGGTGAGAGGGGCAGAGTTCATAGACCTTAACTGGGGAGGAGAGAGGTGAGAGGGGCAGAGTTCATAGACCTTAACTGGGGAGGAGAGAGGTGAGAGGGGCAGAGTTCATAGACCTTAACTGGGGAGGAGAGAGGTGAGAGGGGCAGAGTTCATAGACCTTAACTGGGGAGGAGAGAGGTGAGAGGGGCAGAGTTCATAGACCTTAACTGGGGAGGAGAGAGGTGAGAGGGGCAGAGTTCATAGACCTT
The DNA here is from genome assembly GCF_036934945.1 of Oncorhynchus masou masou. NCBI lineage: Eukaryota > Metazoa > Chordata > Actinopteri > Salmoniformes > Salmonidae > Oncorhynchus > Oncorhynchus masou. Next base: position 23,090 of record NW_027001261.1, read on the forward strand.
AACTGGGGAGGAGAGAGGTGAGAGGGGCAGAGTTCATAGGCTCGGCCTTAACTGGGGAGGAGAGAGGTGAGAGGGGCAGAGTTCATAGACCTTAACTGGGGAGGAGAGAGGTGAGAGGGGCAGAGTTCATAGACCTTAACTGGGGAGGAGAGAGGTGAGAGGGGCAGAGTTCATAGGCCGTCCTTAACTGGGGAGGAGAGAGGTGAGAGGGGCAGAGTTCATAGACCTTAACTGGGGGGAGAGAGAGAGGTGAGTTCATAGACCTTAAGGGGCAGAGTTCATAGACCTTAACTGGGGAGGAGAGAGGTGAGAGGGGCAGAGTTCATAGACCTTAACTGGGGAGGAGAGAGGTGAGAGGGGCAGAGTTCATAGACCTTAACTGGGGAGGAGAGAGGTGAGAGGGGCAGAGTTCATAGACCTTAACTGGGGAGGAGAGAGGTGAGAGGGGCAGAGTTCATAGACCTTAACTGGGGAGGAGAGAGGTGAGAGGGGCAGAGTTCATAGACCTTAACTGGGGAGGAGAGAGAGGTGAGAGGGGCAGAGTTCATAGACCTTAACTGGGGAGGAGAGAGGTGAGAGGGGCAGAGTTCATAGACCTTAACTGGGGAGGAGAGAGGGGCAGAGTTCATAGACCTTAACTGGGGAGGAGAGAGGTGAGAGGGGCATAGTTCATAGACCTTAACTGGGGAGGAGAGAGGTGAGAGGGGCAGAGTTCATAGTCCTTAACTGGGGAGGAGAGAGGTGAGAGGGGCAGAGTTCATAGACCTTAACTGGGGAGGAGAGAGGTGAGAGGGGCAGAGTTCATAGACCTTAACTGGGGAGGAGAGAGGTGAGAGGGGCAGAGTTCATAGACCTTAACTGGGGAGGAGAGAGGTGAGAGGGGCAGAGTTCATAGACCTTAACTGGGGAGGAGAGAGGTGAGAGGGGCAGAGTTCATAGACCTTAACTGGGGAGGAGAGAGGTGAGAGGGGCAGAGTTCATAGACCTTAACTGGGGAGGAGAGAGGTGAGAGGGGCAGAGTTCATAGACCTTAACTGGGGAGGAGAGAGGTGAGAGGGGCAGAGTTCATAGACCTTAACTGGGGAGGAGGAGGTGAGAGGTGAGAGGGGCAGAGTTCATAGGCAGAGTTCATAGACCTTAACTGGGGAGGAGAGAGGTGAGAGGGGTTCGTCCTTAACTGGGGAGGAGAGAGGTGAGAGGGGCAGAGTTCATAGACCTTAACTGGGGAGGAGAGAGGTGAGAGGGGCAGAGTTCATAGACCTTAACTGGGGAGGAGAGAGGTGAGAGGGGCAGAGTTCATAGACCTTAACTGGGGAGGAGAGAGGTGAGAGGGGCAGAGTTCATAGACCTTAACTGGGGAGGAGAGAGGTGAGAGGGGCAGAGTTCATAGACCTTAACTGGGGAGGAGAGAGGTGAGAGGGGCAGAGTTCATAGACCTTAACTCGGCCTTAACTGGGGAGGAGAGAGGTGAGAGGGGCAGAGTTCATAGGCTCGGACCTTAACTGGGGAGGAGAGAGGTGAGAGGGGCAGAGTTCATAGACCTTAACTGGGGAGGAGAGAGGTGAGAGGGGCAGAGTTCATAGACCTTAACTGGGGAGGAGAGAGGTGAGAGGGGCAGAGTTCATAGACCTTAACTGGGGAGGAGAGAGGTGAGAGGGGCAGAGTTCATAGACCTTAACTGGGGAGGAGAGAGGTGAGAGGGGCAGAGTTCATAGGCTCGGCCTTAACTGGGGAGGAGAGAGGTGAGAGGGGCAGAGTTCATAGACCTTAACTGGGGAGGAGAGAGGTGAGAGGGGCAGAGTTCATAGGACCTTCGGCCTTAACTGGGGAGGAGAGAGGTGAGAGGGGCAGAGTTCATAGACCTTAACTGGGGAGGAGAGAGGTGAGAGGGGCAGAGTTCATAGACCTTAACTGGGGAGGAGAGAGGTGAGAGGGGCAGAGTTCATAGACCTTAACTGGGGAGGAGAGAGGTGAGAGGGGCAGAGTTCATAGACCTTAACTGGGGAGGACTGGGGAGAGAGTGAGAGGGGCAGAGTTCATAGACCTTAACTGGGGAGGAGAGAGGTGAGAGGGGCAGAGTTCATAGACCTTAACTGGGGAGGAGAGAGGTGAGAGGGGCAGAGTTCATAGACTCGGCCTTAACTGGGGAGGAGAGAGGTGAGAGGGGCAGAGTTCATAGACTGGGGAGGAGAGAGGTGAGAGGGGCTTACTGGGGAGGAGAGAGGTGAGAGGGGCAGAGTTCATAGACCTTAACTGGGGAGGAGAGAGGTGAGAGGGGCAGAGTTCATAGACCTTAACTGGGGAGGAGAGAGGTGAGAGGGGCAGAGTTCATAGACCTTAACTGGGGAGGAGAGAGGTGAGAGGGGCAGAGTTCATAGACCTTAACTGGGGAGGAGAGAGGTGAGAGGGGCAGAGTTCATAGACCTTAACTGGGGAGGAGAGAGGTGAGAGGGGCAGAGTTCATAGACCTTAACTGGGGAGGAGAGAGGTGAGAGGGGCAGAGTTCATAGACCTTAACTGGGGAGGAGAGAGGTGAGAGGGGCAGAGTTCAGGGGCAGGTTCTCGGCCTTAACTGGGGAGGAGAGAGGTGAGAGGGGCAGAGTTCATAGACCTTAACTGGGGAGGAGAGAGGTGAGAGGGGCAGAGTTCATAGGCTCGGCCTTAACTGGGGAGGAGAGAGGTGAGAGGGGCAGAGTTCATAGACCTTAACTGGGGAGGAGAGAGGTGAGAGGGGCAGAGTTCATAGACCTTAACTGGGGAGGAGAGAGGTGAGAGGGGCAGAGTTCATAGACCTTAACTGGGGAGGAGAGAGGTGAGAGGGGCAGAGTTCATAGACCTTAACTGGGGAGGAGAGAGGTGAGAGGGGCAGAGTTCATAGACCTTAACTGGGGAGGAGAGAGGTGAGAGGGGCAGAGTTCATAGGCTCGGACCTTAACTGGGGAGGGGAGTGAGAGGGGCAGAGTTGACCTTAACTGGGGAGGGGCAGGTGAGAGGGGCAGAGTTCATAGACCTTAACTGGGGAGGAGAGAGGTGAGAGGGGCAGAGTTCATAGACCTTAACTGGGGAGGAGAGAGGTGAGAGGGGCAGAGTTCATAGACCTTAACTGGGGAGGAGAGAGGTGAGAGGGGCAGAGTTCATAGACCTTAACTGGGGAGGAGAGAGGTGAGAGGGGCAGAGTTCATAGACCTTAACTGGGGAGACCTTAACTGGGGAGAGAGAGAGGTGAGAGGGGCAGAGTTCATAGACCTTAACTGGGGAGGAGAGAGGTGAGAGGGGCAGAGTTCATAGACCTTAACTGGGGAGGAGAGAGGTGAGAGGGGCAGAGTTCATAGACCTTAACTGGGGAGGAGAGAGGTGAGAGGGGCAGAGTTCATAGGCTCGGCCTTAACTGGGGAGGAGAGAGGTGAGAGGGGCAGAGTTCATAGACCTTAACTGGGGAGGAGAGAGGTGAGAGGGGCAGAGTTCATAGACCTTAACTGGGGAGGAGAGAGGTGAGAGGGGCAGAGTTCATAGACCTTAACTGGGGAGGAGAGAGGTGAGAGGGGCAGAGTTCATAGACCTTAACTGGGGAGGAGAGAGGTGAGAGGGGCAGAGTTCATAGACCTTAACTGGGGAGGAGAGAGGTGAGAGGGGCAGAGTTCATAGACCTTAACTGGGGAGGAGAGAGGTGAGAGGGGCAGAGTTCATAGACCTTAACTGGGGAGGAGAGAGGTGAGAGGGGCAGAGTTCATAGACCTTAACTGGGGAGGAGAGAGGTGAGAGGGGCAGAGTTCATAGACCTTAACTGGGGAGGAGAGAGGTGAGAGGGGCAGAGTTCATAGGCTCGGCCTTAACTGGGGAGGAGAGAGGTGAGAGGGGCAGAGTTCATAGACCTTAACTGGGGAGGAGAGAGGTGAGAGGGGCAGAGTTCATAGACCTTAACTGGGGAGGAGAGAGGTGAGAGGGGCAGAGTTCATAGACCTTAACTGGGGAGGAGAGAGGTGAGAGGGGCAGAGTTCATAGACCTTAACTGGGGAGGAGAGAGGTGAGAGGGGCAGAGTTCATAGACCTTAACTGGGGGTGAGAGAGGTGAGAGGGGCAGAGTTCATAGACCTTAACTGGGGGTGAGAGAGGTGAGAGGGGCAGAGTTCATAGGCTCGTACTTAACTGGGGAGGAGAGAGGTGAGAGGGGCAGAGTTCATAGAATCGACCTTAACTGGGGAGGAGAGAGGTGAGAGGGGCAGAGTTCATAGACCTTAACTGGGGAGGAGAGAGGTGAGAGGGGCAGAGTTCATAGACCTTAACTGGGGAGGAGAGAGGTGAGAGGGGCAGAGTTCATAGACCTTAACTGGGGAGGAGAGAGGTGAGAGGGGCAGAGTTCATAGACCTTAACTGGGGGGGGAGAGAGGTGAGAGGGGCAGAGTTCATAGACCTTAACTGGGGAGGAGAGAGGTGAGAGGGGCAGAGTTCATAGACCTTAACTGGGGGGGAGAGAGGGGAGAGGTGAGAGAGGGGCAGGGCAGAGTTCATAGACCTTAACTGGGGAGGAGAGAGGTGAGAGGGGCAGAGTTCATAGACCTTAACTGGGGAGGAGAGAGGTGAGAGGGGCAGAGTTCATAGGCTCGGCCTTAACTGGGGAGGAGAGAGGTGAGAGGGGCAGAGTTCATAGACCTTAACTGGGGAGGAGAGAGGTGAGAGGGGCAGAGTTCATAGACCTTAACTGGGGAGGAGAGAGGTGAGAGGGGCAGAGTTCATAGGCTCGGCCTTAACTGGGGAGGAGAGAGGTGAGAGGGGCAGAGTTCATAGACCTTAACTGGGGAGGAGAGAGGTGAGAGGGGCAGAGTTCATAGACCTTAACTGGGGAGGAGAGAGGTGAGAGGGGCAGAGTTCATAGGCTCGGCCTTAACTGGGGAGGAGAGAGGTGAGAGGGGCAGAGTTCATAGACCTTAACTGGGGAGGAGGAGAGGTGAGAGGGGCAGAGTTCATAGACCTTAACTGGGGAGGAGAGAGGTGAGAGGGGCAGAGTTCATAGACCTTAACTGGGGAGGAGAGAGGTGAGAGGGGCAGAGTTCATAGACCTTAACTGGGGAGGAGAGAGGTGAGAGGGGCAGAGTTCATAGACCTTAACTGGGGAGGAGAGACTGGGGTGAGAGGGGCAGAGTTCATAGGACCTTAACTGGGGAGGAGAGAGGTGAGAGGGGCAGAGTTCATAGACCTTAACTGGGGAGGAGAGAGGTGAGAGGGGCAGAGTTCATAGGCTCGGCCTTAACTGGGGAGGAGAGAGGTGAGAGGGGCAGAGTTCATAGACCTTAACTGGGGAGGAGAGAGGTGAGAGGGGCAGAGTTCATAGACCTTAACTGGGGAGGAGAGAGGTGAGAGGGGCAGAGTTCATAGACCTTAACTGGGGAGGAGAGAGGTGAGAGGGGCAGAGTTCATAGACCTTAACTGGGGAGGAGAGAGGTGAGAGGGGCAGAGTTCATAGGCTCGGCCTTAACTGGGGAGGAGAGAGGTGAGAGGGGCAGAGTTCATAGACCTTAACTGGGGAGGAGAGAGGTGAGAGGGGCAGAGTTCATAGACCTTACCTGGGGAGGAGAGAGGTGAGAGGGGCAGAGTTCATAGACCTTAACTGGGGAGGGGAGGAGAGAGGTGAGAGGGGCAGAGTTCATAGACCTTAACTGGGGAGGAGAGAGGTGAGAGGGGCAGAGTTCATAGACCTTAACTGGGGAGGAGAGAGGTGAGAGGGGCAGAGTTCATAGGCAGAGTTCATAGACCTTAACTGGGGAGGAGAGAGGTGAGGGGGGGCAGAGTTCATAGACCTTAACTGGGGAGGAGAGAGGTGAGAGGGGCAGAGTTCATAGACCTTAACTGGGGAGGAGAGAGGTGAGAGGGGGGCAGAGTTCATAGTTCATAGACCTTAACTGGGGAGGAGAGAGGTGAGAGGGGCAGAGTTCATAGGCTCGGCCTTAACTGGGGAGGAGAGAGGTGAGAGGGGCAGAGTTCATAGACCTTAACTGGGGAGGAGAGAGGTGAGAGGGGCAGAGTTCATAGACCTTAACTGGGGAGGAGAGAGGTGAGAGGGGCAGAGTTCATAGACCTTAACTGGGGAGGAGAGAGGTGAGAGGGGCAGAGTTCATAGACCTTAACTGGGGAGGAGAGAGGTGAGAGGGGCAGAGTTCATAGACCTTAACTGGGGAGGAGAGAGGTGAGAGGGGCAGAGTTCATAGACCTTAACTGGGGAGGAGAGAGGTGAGAGGGGCAGAGTTCATAGACCTTAACTGGGGAGGAGAGAGGTGAGAGGGGCAGAGTTCATAGACCTTAACTGGGGAGGAGAGAGGTGAGAGGGGCAGAGTTCATAGACCTTAACTGGGGAGGAGAGAGGTGAGAGGGGCAGAGTTCATAGACCTTAACTGGGGAGGAGAGAGGTGAGAGGGGCAGAGTTCATAGACCTTAACTGGGGAGGAGAGAGGTGAGAGGGGCAGAGTTCATAGACCTTAACTGGGGAGGAGAGAGGTGAGAGGGGCAGAGTTCATAGACCTTAACTGGGGAGGAGAGAGGTGAGAGGGGCAGAGTTCATAGACCTTAACTGGGGAGGAGAGAGGTGAGAGGGGCAGAGTTCATAGACCTTAACTGGGGAGGAGAGAGGTGAGAGGGGCAGAGTTCATAGACCTTAACTGGGGAGGTGAGAGAGGTTGAGAGGGGCAGAGTTCATAGGGGCAGAGTTCGACCTTAACTGGGGAGGAGAGAGGTGAGAGGGGCAGAGAGTTCATAGACCTTAACTGGGGAGGAGAGAGGTGAGAGGGGCAGAGTTCATAGACCTTAACTGGGGAGGAGAGAGGTGAGAGGGGCAGAGTTCATAGACCTTAACTGGGGAGGAGAGAGGTGAGAGGGGCAGAGTTCATAGACCTTAACTGGGGAGGAGAGAGGTGAGAGGGGCAGAGTTCATAGACCTTAACTGGGGAGGAGAGAGGTGAGAGGGGCAGAGTTCATAGACCTTAACTGGGGAGGAGAGAGGTGAGAGGGGCAGAGTTCATAGACCTTAACTGGGGAGGAGAGAGGTGAGAGGGGCAGAGTTCATAGACCTTAACTGGGGAGGAGAGAGGTGAGAGGGGCAGAGTTCATAGACCTTAACTGGGGAGGAGAGAGGTGAGAGGGGCAGAGTTCATAGACCTTAACTGGGGAGGAGAGAGGTGAGAGGGGCAGAGTTCATAGACCTTAACTGGGGAGGAGAGAGGTGAGAGGGGCAGAGTTCATAGACCTTAACTGGGGAGGAGAGAGGTGAGAGGGGCAGAGTTCATAGGCTAGGCCTTAACTGGGGAGGAGAGAGGTGAGAGGGGCAGAGTTCATAGACCTTAACTGGGGAGGAGAGAGGTGAGAGGGGCAGAGTTCATAGACCTTAACTGGGGAGGAGAGAGGTGAGAGGGGCAGAGTTCATAGACCTTAACTGGGGAGGAGAGAGGTGAGAGGGGCAGAGTTCATAGGCCTTAACTGGGGAGGAGAGAGGTGAGAGGGGCAGAGTTCATAGACCTTAACTGGGGAGGAGAGAGGTGAGAGGGGCAGAGTTCATAGGCTCGGCCTTAACTGGGGAGGAGAGAGGTGAGAGGGGCAGAGTTCATAGACCTTAACTGGGGAGGAGAGAGGTGAGAGGGGCAGAGTTCATAGACCTTAACTGGGGAGGAGAGAGGTGAGAGGGGCAGAGTTCATAGACCTTAACTGGGGAGGAGAGAGGTGAGAGGGGCAGAGTTCATAGGCTCGGCCTTAACTGGGGAGGAGAGAGGTGAGAGGGGCAGAGTTCATAGACCTTAACTGGGGAGGAGAGAGGTGAGAGGGGCAGAGTTCATAGGCTCGGCCTTAACTGGGGAGGAGAGAGGTGAGAGGGGCAGAGTTCATAGACCTTAACTGGGGAGGAGAGAGGTGAGAGGGGCAGAGTTCATAGACCTTAACTGGGGAGGAGAGAGGTGAGAGGGGCAGAGTTCATAGACCTTAACTGGGGAGGAGAGAGGTGAGAGGGGCAGAGTTCATAGACCTTAACTGGGGAGGAGAGAGGTGAGAGGGGCAGAGTTCATAGACCTTAACTGGGGAGGAGAGAGGTGAGAGGGGCAGAGTTCATAGACCTTAACTGGGGAGGAGAGAGGTGAGAGGGGCAGAGTTCATAGACCTTAACTGGGGAGGAGAGAGGTGAGAGGGGCAGAGTTCATAGACCTTAACTGGGGAGGAGAGAGGTGAGAGGGGCAGAGTTCATAGACCTTAACTGGGGAGGAGAGAGGTGAGAGGGGCAGAGTTCATAGACCTTAACTGGGGAGGAGAGAGGTGAGAGGGGCAGAGTTCATAGGCATAGACCTTAACTGGGGAGGAGAGAGGTGAGAGGGGCAGAGTTCATAGACCTTAACTGGGGAGGAGGAGAGGTGAGAGGGGCAGAGTTCATAGACCTTAACTGGGGAGGAGAGAGGTGAGAGGGGCAGAGTTCATAGACCTTAACTGGGGAGGAGAGAGGTGAGAGGGGCAGAGTTCATAGACCTTAACTGGGGAGGAGAGAGGTGAGAGGGGCAGAGTTCATAGACCTTAACTGGGGAGGAGAGAGGTGAGAGGGGCAGAGTTCATAGACCTCGGCCTTAACTGGGGAGGAGAGAGGTGAGAGGGGCAGAGTTCATAGACCTTAACTGGGGAGGAGAGAGGTGAGAGGGGCAGAGTTCATAGACCTTAACTGGGGAGGAGAGAGGTGAGAGGGGCAGAGTTCATAGACCTTAACTGGGGAGGAGAGAGGTGAGAGGGGCAGAGTTCATAGACCTTAACTGGGGAGGAGAGAGGTGAGAGGGGCAGAGTTCATAGACCTTAACTGGGGAGGAGAGAGGTGAGAGGGGCAGAGTTCATAGACCTTAACTGGGGAGGAGAGAGGTGAGAGGGGCAGAGTTCATAGACCTTAACTGGGGAGGAGAGAGGTGAGAGGGGCAGAGTTCATAGACCTTAACTGGGGAGGAGAGAGGTGAGAGGGGCAGAGTTCATAGACCTTAACTGGGGAGGAGAGAGGTGAGAGGGGCAGAGTTCATAGACCTTAACTGGGGAGGAGAGAGGTGAGAGGGGCAGAGTTCATAGACCTTAACTGGGGAGGAGAGAGGTGAGAGGGGCAGAGTTCATAGACCTTAACTGGGGAGGGAGAGGGAGAGGGGCAGAGTTCATAGACCTTAACTGGGGAGAGGGGCAGAGTTCATAGGCTCGGCCTTAACTGGGGAGGAGAGAGGTGAGAGGGGCAGAGTTCATAGACCTTAACTGGGGAGGAGAGAGGTGAGAGGGGCAGAGTTCATAGACCTTAACTGGGGAGGAGAGAGGTGAGAGGGGCAGAGTTCATAGACCTTAACTGGGGAGGAGAGAGGTGAGAGGGGCAGAGTTCATAGACCTAGGCCTTAACTGGGGAGGAGAGAGGTGAGAGGGGCAGAGTTCATAGACCTTAACTGGGGAGGAGAGAGGTGAGAGGGGCAGAGTTCATAGACCTTAACTGGGGAGGAGAGAGGTGAGAGGGGCAGAGTTCATAGACCTTAACTGGGGAGGAGAGAGGTTCATGAGAGGGGCAGAGTTCATAGACCTTAACTGGGGAGGAGAGAGGTGAGAGGGGCAGAGTTCATAGACCTTAACTGGGGAGGAGAGAGGTGAGAGGGGCAGAGTTCATAGACCTTAACTGGGGAGGAGAGAGGTGAGAGGGGCAGAGTTCATAGACCTTAACTGGGGAGGAGAGAGGTGAGAGGGGCAGAGTTCATAGACCTTAACTGGGGAGGAGAGAGGTGAGAGGGGCAGAGTTCATAGACCTTAACTGGGGAGGAGAGAGGTGAGAGGGGCAGAGTTCATAGACCTTAACTGGGGGGGAGGAGAGAGGTGAGAGGGGCAGAGTTCATAGACCTTAACTGGGGAGGAGAGAGGTGAGAGGGGCAGAGTTCATAGGCTCGGCCTTAACTGGGGAGGAGAGAGGTGAGAGGGGCAGAGTTCATAGACCTTAACTGGGGAGGAGAGAGGTGAGAGGGGCAGAGTTCATAGACCTTAACTGGGGAGGAGAGAGGTGAGAGGGGCAGAGTTCATAGACCTTAACTGGGGAGGAGAGAGGTGAGAGGGGCAGAGTTCATAGACCTTAACTGGGGAGGAGAGAGGTGAGAGGGGCAGAGTTCATAGACCTTAACTGGGGAGGAGAGAGGTGAGAGGGGCAGAGTTCATAGACCTTAACTGGGGAGGAGAGAGGTGAGAGGGGCAGAGTTCATAGACCTTAACTGGGGAGGAGAGAGGTGAGAGGGGCAGAGTTCATAGACCTTAACTGGGGAGGAGAGAGGTGAGAGGGGCAGAGTTCATAGACCTTAACTGGGGAGGAGAGAGGTGAGAGGGGCAGAGTTCATAGACCTTAACTGGGGAGGAGAGAGGTGAGAGGGGCAGAGTTCATAGACCTTAACTGGGGAGGAGAGAGGTGAGAGGGGCAGAGTTCATAGACCTTAACTGGGGAGGAGAGAGGTGAGAGGGGCAGAGTTCATAGACCTTAACTGGGGAGGAGAGAGGTGAGAGGGGCAGAGTTCATAGACCTTAACTGGGGAGGAGAGAGGTGAGAGGGGCAGAGTTCATAGACCTTAACTGGGGAGGAGAGAGGTGAGAGGGGCAGAGTTCATAGACCTTAACTGGGGAGGAGAGAGGTGAGAGGGGCAGAGTTCATAGACCTTAACTGGGGGGGAGGAGAGCAGAGGACCTGAGAGGGGCAGAGTTCATAGACTCGGCCTTAACTGGGGAGGAGAGAGGTGAGAGGGGCAGAGTTCATAGACCTTAACTGGGGAGGAGAGAGGTGAGAGGGGCAGAGTTCATAGACCTTAACTGGGGAGGAGAGAGGTGAGAGGGGCAGAGTTCATAGACCTTAACTGGGGAGGAGAGAGGTGAGAGGGGCAGAGTTCATAGACCTTAACTGGGGAGGAGAGAGGTGAGAGGGGCAGAGTTCATAGACCTTAACTGGGGAGGGGAGAGAGGTGAGAGGGGCAGAGTTCATAGACCTTAACTGGGGAGGAGAGAGGTGAGAGGGGCAGAGTTCATAGACCTTAACTGGGGAGGAGAGAGGTGAGAGGGGCAGAGTTCATAGACCTTAACTGGGGAGGAGAGAGGTGAGAGGGGCAGAGTTCATAGACCTTAACTGGGGAGGAGAGAGGTGAGAGGGGCAGAGTTCATAGACCTTAACTGGGGAGGAGAGAGGTGAGAGGGGCAGAGTTCATAGACCTTAACTGGGGAGGAGAGAGGTGAGAGGGGCAGAGTTCATAGGGGCAGAGTTCATAGACCTTAACTGGGGAGGAGAGAGAGGTGAGAGGGGCAGAGTTCATAGACCTTAACTGGGGAGGAGAGAGGTGAGAGGGGCAGAGTTCATAGACCTTAACTGGGGAGGAGAGAGGTGAGAGGGGCAGAGTTCAGAGACCTTAACTGGGGAGGAGAGAGGTGAGAGGGGCAGAGTTCATAGACCTTAACTGGGGAGGAGAGAGGTGAGAGGGGCAGAGTTCATAGACCTTAACTGGGGAGGAGAGAGGTGAGAGGGGCAGAGTTCATAGGACCTTAACTGGGAGAGGGGCAGAGTTCATAGGCTCGGACCTTAACTGAGAGGGGCAGAGTTCATAGACCTTAACTGGGGAGGAGAGAGGTGAGAGGGGCAGAGTTCATAGACCTTAACTGGGGAGGAGAGAGGTGAGAGGGGCAGAGTTCATAGACCTTAACTGGGGAGGAGAGAGGTGAGAGGGGCAGAGTTCATAGACCTTAACTGGGGAGGAGAGAGGTGAGAGGGGCAGAGTTCATAGACCTTAACTGGGGAGGAGAGAGGTGAGAGGGTCAGAGTTCATAGACCTTAACTGGGGAGGAGAGAGGTGAGAGGGGCAGAGTTCATAGACCTTAACTGGGGAGGAGGGGAGAGGTGAGAGGGGCAGAGTTCATAGACCTTAACTGGGGAGGAGAGAGGTGAGAGGGGCAGAGTTCATAGACCTTAACTGGGGAGGAGAGAGGTGAGAGGGGCAGAGTTCATAGACCTTAACTGGGGAGGAGAGAGGTGAGAGGGGCAGAGTTCATAGACCTTAACTGGGGAGGAGAGAGGTGAGAGGGGCAGAGTTCATAGACCTTAACTGGGGAGGAGAGAGGTGAGAGGGGCAGAGTTCATAGACCTTAACTGGGGAGGAGAGAGGTGAGAGGGGCAGAGTTCATAGACCTTAACTGGGGAGGAGAGAGGTGAGAGGGGCAGAGTTCATAGACCTTAACTGGGGAGGAGAGAGGTGAGAGGGGCAGAGTTCATAGACCTTAACTGGGGAGGAGAGAGGTGAGAGGGGCAGAGTTCATAGACCTTAACTGGGGAGGAGAGAGGTGAGAGGGGCAGAGTTCATAGACCTTAACTGGGGAGGAGAGAGGTGAGAGGGGCAGAGTTCATAGACCTTAACTGGGGAGGAGAGAGGTGAGAGGGGCAGAGTTCATAGACCTTAACTGGGGAGGAGAGAGGTGAGAGGGGCAGAGTTCATAGACCTTAACTGGGGAGGAGAGAGGTGAGAGGGGCAGAGTTCATAGACCTTAACTGGGGAGGAGAGAGGTGAGAGGGGCAGAGTTCATAGACCTTAACTGGGGAGGAGAGAGGTGAGAGGGGCAGAGTTCATAGACCTTAACTGGGGAGGAGAGAGGTGAGAGGGGCAGAGTTCATAGACCTTAACTGGGGAGGAGAGAGGTGAGAGGGGCAGAGTTCATAGACCTTAACTGGGGAGGAGAGAGGTGAGAGGGGCAGAGTTCATAGACCTTAACTGGGGAGGAGAGAGGTGAGAGGGGCAGAGTTCATAGACCTTAACTGGGGAGGAGAGAGGTGAGAGGGGCAGAGTTCATAGACCTTAACTGGGGAGGAGAGAGGTGAGAGGGGCAGAGTTCATAGACCTTAACTGGGGAGGAGAGAGGTGAGAGGGGCAGAGTTCATAGACCTTAACTGGGGAGGAGAGAGGTGAGAGGGGCAGAGTTCATAGACCTTAACTGGGGAGGAGAGAGGTGAGAGGGGCAGAGTTCATAGACCTTAACTGGGGAGGAGAGAGGTGAGAGGGGCAGAGTTCATAGACCTTAACTGGGGAGGAGAGAGGTGAGAGGGGCAGAGTTCATAGACCTTAACTGGGGAGGAGAGAGGTGAGAGGGGCAGAGTTCATAGACCTTAACTGGGGAGGAGAGAGGTGAGAGGGGCAGAGTTCATAGACCTTAACTGGGGAGGAGAGAGGTGAGAGGGGCAGAGTTCATAGACCTTAACTGGGGAGGAGAGAGGTGAGAGGGGCAGAGTTCATAGACCTTAACTGGGGAGGAGAGAGGTGAGAGGGGCAGAGTTCATAGACCTTAACTGGGGAGGAGAGAGGTGAGAGGGGCAGAGTTCATAGACCTTAACTGGGGAGGAGAGAGGTGAGAGGGGCAGAGTTCATAGACCTTAACTGGGGAGGAGAGAGGTGAGAGGGGCAGAGTTCATAGACCTTAACTGGGGAGGAGAGAGGTGAGAGGGGCAGAGTTCATAGACCTTAACTGGGGAGGAGAGAGGTGAGAGGGGCAGAGTTCATAGACCTTAACTGGGGAGGAGAGAGGTGAGAGGGGCAGAGTTCATAGACCTTAACTGGGGAGGAGAGAGGTGAGAGGGGCAGAGTTCATAGACCTTAACTGGGGAGGAGAGAGGTGAGAGGGGCAGAGTTCATAGACCTTAGACCTTAACTGGGGAGGAGAGAGGTGAGAGGGGCAGAGTTCATAGACCTTAACTGGGGAGGAGAGAGGTGAGAGGGGCAGAGTTCATAGACCTTAACTGGGGAGGAGAGAGGTGAGAGGGGCAGAGTTCATAGACCTTAACTGGGGAGGAGAGAGGTGAGAGGGGCAGAGTTCATAGACCTTAACTGGGGAGGAGAGAGGTGAGAGGGGCAGAGTTCATAGACCTTAACTGGGGAGGAGAGAGGTGAGAGGGGCAGAGTTCATAGACCTTAACTGGGGAGGAGAGAGGTGAGAGGGGCAGAGTTCATAGACCTTAACTGGGGAGGAGAGAGGTGAGAGGGGCAGAGTTCATAGACCTTAACTGGGGAGGAGAGAGGTGAGAGGGGCAGAGTTCATAGACCTTAACTGGGGAGGAGAGAGGTGAGAGGGGCAGAGTTCATAGACCTTAACTGGGGAGGAGAGAGGTGAGAGGGGCAGAGTTCATAGACCTTAACTGGGGAGGAGAGAGGTGAGAGGGGCAGAGTTCATAGACCTTAACTGGGGAGGAGAGAGGTGAGAGGGGCAGAGTTCATAGACCTTAACTGGGGAGGAGAGAGGTGAGAGGGGCAGAGTTCATAGACCTTAACTGGGGAGGAGAGAGGTGAGAGGGGCAGAGTTCATAGACCTTAACTGGGGAGGAGAGAGGTGAGAGGGGCAGAGTTCATAGAGAGGGGCAGAGTTCATAGACCTTAACTGGGGAGGAGAGAGGTGAGAGGGGCAGAGTTCATAGACCTTAACTGGGGAGGAGAGAGGTGAGAGGGGCAGAGTTCATAGGCTCGGCCTTAACTGGGGAGGAGAGAGGTGAGAGGGGCAGAGTTCATAGACCTTAACTGGGGAGGAGAGAGGTGAGAGGGGCAGAGTTCATAGACCTTAACTGGGGAGGAGAGAGGTGAGAGGGGCAGAGTTCATAGACCTTAACTGGGGAGGAGAGAGGTGAGAGGGGCAGAGTTCATAGACCTTAACTGGGGAGGAGAGAGGTGAGAGGGGCAGAGTTCATAGACCTTAACTGGGGAGGAGAGAGGTGAGAGGGGCAGAGTTCATAGACCTTAACTGGGGAGGAGAGAGGTGAGAGGGGCAGAGTTCATAGACCTTAACTGGGGAGGAGAGAGGTGAGAGGGGCAGAGTTCATAGACCTTAACTGGGGAGGAGAGAGGTGAGAGGGGCAGAGTTCATAGACCTTAACTGGGGAGGGAGAGAGGTGAGAGGGGCAGAGTTCATAGACCTTAACTGGGGAGGAGAGAGGTGAGAGGGGCAGAGTTCATAGACCTTAACTGGGGAGGAGAGAGGTGAGAGGGGCAGAGAGAGGGGCAGAGTTCATAGACCTTAACTGGGGAGGAGAGAGGTGAGAGGGGCAGAGTTCATAGACCTTAACTGGGGAGGAGAGAGGTGAGAGGGGCAGAGTTCATAGACCTTAACTGGGGAGGAGAGAGGTGAGAGGGGCAGAGTTCATAGACCTTAACTGGGGAGGAGAGAGGTGAGAGGGGCAGAGTTCATAGACCTTAACTGGGGAGAGAGGGGAGAGGTGAGAGGGGCAGAGTTCATAGACCTTAACTGGGGAGGAGAGAGGTGAGAGGGGCAGAGTTCATAGACCTTAACTGGGGAGGAGAGAGGTGAGAGGGGCAGAGTTCATAGACCTTAACTGGGGAGGAGAGAGGTGAGAGGGGCAGAGTTCATAGACCTAGACCTTAATGGGGAGAGGAGAGAGGTGAGAGGGGCAGAGTTCATAGACCTTCTGGGGAGGAGAGATGAGAGGGGCAGAGACCTTAACTGGGGAGGAGAGAGGTGAGAGGGGCAGAGTTCATAGACCTTAACTGGGGAGGAGAGAGGTGAGAGGGGCAGAGTTCATAGACCTTAACTGGGGGGAGGAGAGAGGACCTTAACTGAGAGGGGCAGAGTTCATAGACCTTAACTGGGGAGGAGAGAGGTGAGAGGGGCAGAGTTCATAGACCTTAACTGGGGAGGAGAGAGGTGAGAGGGGCAGAGTTCATAGACCTTAACTGGGGAGGAGAGAGGTGAGAGGGGCAGAGTTCATAGACCTTAACTGGGGAGGAGAGAGGTGAGAGGGGCAGAGTTCATAGACCTTAACTGGGGAGGAGAGAGGTGAGAGGGGCAGAGTTCATAGACCTTAACTGGGGAGGAGAGAGGTGAGAGGGGCAGAGTTCATAGACCTTAACTGGGGAGGAGAGAGGTGAGAGGGGCAGAGTTCATAGACCTTAACTGGGGAGGAGAGAGGTGAGAGGGGCAGAGTTCATAGACCTTAACTGGGGAGGAGAGAGGTGAGAGGGGCAGAGTTCATAGACCTTAACTGGGGAGGAGAGAGGTGAGAGGGGCAGAGTTCATAGACCTTAACTGGGGAGGAGAGAGGTGAGAGGGGCAGAGTTCATAGACCTTAACTGGGGAGGAGAGAGGTGAGAGGGGCAGAGTTCATAGACCTTAACTGGGGAGGAGAGAGGTGAGAGGGGCAGAGTTCATAGACCTTAACTGGGGGGAGGAGAGAGGGGGTGAGAGGGGCAGAGTTCATAGACCTTAACTGGGGAGGAGAGAGGTGAGAGGGGCAGAGTTCATAGACCTTAACTGGGGAGGAGAGAGGTGAGAGGGGCAGAGTTCATAGACCTTAACTGGGGAGGAGAGAGGTGAGAGGGGCAGAGTTCATAGACCTTAACTGGGGAGGAGAGAGGTGAGAGGGGCAGAGTTCATAGACCTTAACTGGGGAGGAGAGAGGTGAGAGGGGCAGAGTTCATAGACCTTAACTGAGAGGGGGGAGGACCTTAACTGGGGAGGAGGTGAGAGGGGCAGAGTTCATAGACCTTAACTGGGGAGGAGAGAGGTGAGAGGGGCAGAGTTCATAGACCTTAACTGGGGAGGAGAGAGGTGAGAGGGGCAGAGTTCATAGACCTTAACTGGGGAGGAGAGAGGTGAGAGGGGCAGAGTTCATAGACCTTAACTGGGGAGGAGAGAGGTGAGAGGGGCAGAGTTCATGAGAGGGGCAGAGTTCATAGACCTTAACTGGGGAGGGATGTAAGGGGCAGAGTTGAAACTTAACTGTGTCTGTAATGAGAGGGGAGGATCCACTGGGGATAACAGCTGAAACTCTGTGTTGTGTTTCCTGCATGGCTGTCCCGTGTTGCTGACTGTGTTAGTCCTGTGTTGACTGTGTTAGTCCTGTGTTGCTGACTGTGTTAGTCCTGTGTTGCTGACTGTGTTAGTCCTGTGTTGCTGACTGTGTTAGTCCTGTGTTGCTGACTGTGTTAGTCCTGTGTTGCTGACTGTGTTAGTCCTGTGTTGCTGACTGTGTTAGTCCTGTGTTGCTGACTGTGTTAGTCCTGTGTTGCTGACTGTGTTAGTCCTGTGTTGCTGACTGTGTTGTGTGACTGTGTTAGTCCTGACTGTGTTAGTCCTGTGTTGCTGACTGTGTTAGTCCTGTGTTGCTGACTGTGTTAGTCCTGTGTTGCTGACTGTGTTAGTCCTGTGTTGCTGACTGTGTTAGTCCTGTGTTGCTGACTGTGTTAGTCCTGTGTTGCTGACTGTGTTAGTCCTGTGTTGCTGACTGTGTTAGTCCTGTGTTGCTGACTGTGTTAGTCCTGTGTTGCTGACTGTGTTAGTCCTGTGTTGCTGACTGTGTTAGTCCTGTGTTGCTGACTGTGTTAGTCCTGTGTTGCTGACTGTGTTAGTCCTGTGTTGCTGACTGTGTTGCTGACTGTGTTAGTCCTGTGTTGCTGACTGTGTTAGTCCTGTGTTGCTGACTGTGTTAGTCCTGTGTTGCTGACTGTGTTAGTCCTGTGTTGCTGACTGTGTTAGTCCTGTGTTGCTGACTGTGTTAGTCCTGTGTTAGTCCTGTGTTGCTGACTGTGTTAGTCCTGTGTTGCTGACTGTGTTAGTCCTGTGTTGCTGACTGTGTTAGTCCCGTGTTGCTGACTGTGTTAGTCCCGTGTTGCTGACTGTGTTAGTCCCGTGTTGCTGACTGTGTTAGACTGTGTTAGTCCTGTGTTGCTGACTGTGTTAGACTGTGTTAGTCCTGTGTTGCTGACTGTGTTAGTCCTGTGTTGCTGACTGTGTTAGTCCTGTGTTGCTGACTGTGTTAGTCCTGTGTTGCTGACTGTGTTAGTCCCGTGTTGCTGACTGTGTTGCTGAGTTAGTCCTGTGTTGCTGACTGTGTTAGTCCTGTGTTGCTGACTGTGTTAGTCCTGTGTTGCTGACTGTGTTAGTCCTGTGTTGCTGACTGTGTTAGTCCTGTGTTGCTGACTGTGTTAGTCCTGTGTTGCTGACTGTGTTAGTCCTGTGTTGCTGACTGTGTTAGTCCTGTGTTGCTGACTGTGTTAGTCCTGTGTTGCTGACTGTGTTGCTGACTGTGTTAGTCCTGTGTTGCTGACTGTGTTAGTCCTGTGTTGCTGACTGTGTTAGTCCTGTGTTGCTGACTGTGTTGCTGACTGTGTTGCTGACTGTGTTAGTCCTGTGTTGCTGACTGTGTTAGTCCTGTGTTGCTGACTGTGTTAGTCCTGTGTTGCTGACTGCGTTAGTCCTGTGTTTGCGTACTGTGTTAGTCCTGTGTTGCTGACTGTGTTAGTCCCGTGTTGCTGACTGTGTTAGACTGTGTTGCTGACTGTGTTGCTGACTGTGTTAGTCCTGTGTTGCTGACTGTGTTAGTCCTGTATTAGACTGTGTTAGTCCTGTGTTGCTGACTGTGTCAGTCCCGTGTTGCTGACTGTGTTAGTCCCGTGTTGCTGACTGTGTTAGTCCCGTGTTGCTGACTGTGTTAGTCCTGTGTTGCTGACTGTGTTAGTCCTGTGTTGCTGACTGTGTTAGTCCCGTGTTGCTGACTGTGTTAGACTGTGTTGCTGACTGTGTTGCTGACTGTGTTAGTCCTGTGTTGCTGACTGTGTTAGTCCTGTATTAGACTGTGTTAGTCCTGTGTTGCTGACTGTGTCAGTCCCGTGTTGCTGACTGTGTTAGTCCCGTGTTGCTGACTGTGTTAGTCCCGTGTTGCTGACTGTGTTAGTCCTGTGTTGCTGACTGTGTTAGTCCTGTGTTGCTGACTGGGTTAGTCCCGTGTTGCTGACTGTGTTAGTCCTGTGTTGCTGACTGTGTTAGTCCTGTGTTGCTGACTGTGTTGCTGACTGTGTTAGTCCTGTGTTGCTGACTGTGTTAGTCCTGTGTTCCTGACTGTGTTAGTCCTGTGTTGCTGACTGTGTTAGTCCCGTGTTGCTGACTGTGTTAGTCCCGTGTTGCTGACTGTGTTAGTCCTGTGTTGCTGACTGTGTTAGTCCTGTGTTGCTGACTGTGTTAGTCCTGTGTTGCTGACTGTGTTGCTGACTGTGTTAGTCCTGTGTTGCTGACTGTGTTAGTCCTGTGTTGCTGACTGTGTTAGTCCCGTGTTGCTGACTGTGTTAGTCCTGTGTTGCTGACTGTGTTGCTGACTGTGTTAGTCCCGTGTTGCTGACTGTGTTAGTCCCGTGTTGCTGACTGTGTTAGTCCTGTGTTGCTGACTGTGTTAGTCCTGTGTTGCTGACTGTGTTAGTCCTGTGTTGCTGACTGTGTTGCTGACTGTGTTGCTGACTGTGTTAGTCCTGTGTTGCTGACTGTGTTAGTCCTGTGTTGCTGACTGTGTTAGTCCTGTGTTGCTGACTGTGTTAGTCCTGTGTTGCTGACTGTGTTAGTCCTGTGTTGCTGACTGTGTTAGTCCTGTGTTGCTGACTGTGTTAGTCCTGTGTTGCTGACTGTGTTAGTCCCGTGTTGCTGACTGTGTTAGTCCTGTGTTGCTGACTGTGTTAGTCCTGTGTTGCTGACTGTGTTAGTCCCGTGTTGCTGACTGTGTTAGTCCTGTGTTGCTGACTGCGTTATTCCTGTGTTGCTGACTGTGTTAGTCCCGTGTTGCTGACTGTGTTAGTCCTGTGTTGCTGACTGTGTTAGTCCTGTGTTGCTGACTGTGTTAGTCCTGTGTTACTGACTGTGTTAGTCCTGTGTTGCTGACTGTGTTAGTCCCGTGTTGCTGACTGTGTTAGTCCCGTGTTGCTGACTGTGTTAGTCCTGTGTTAGACTGTGTTAGTCCTGTGTTGCTGACTGTGTTAGTCCTGTGTTGCTGACTGTGTTAGTCCTGTGTTGCTGACTGTGTTAGTCCTGTGTTGCTGACTGTGTTAGTCCTGTGTTGCTGACTGTGTTAGTCCTGTGTTGCTGACTGCGTTAGTCCTGTGTTGCTGACTGTGTTAGTCCTGTGTTGCTGACTGTGTTAGTCCTGTGTTGCTGACTGTGTTGCTGACTGTGTTAGCCCTGTGTTGCTGACTGTGTTAGTCCCGTGTTGCTGACTGTGTTAGTCCTGTGTTAGA
Organism: Oncorhynchus masou masou; assembly: GCF_036934945.1. Classification (NCBI taxonomy): domain Eukaryota; kingdom Metazoa; phylum Chordata; class Actinopteri; order Salmoniformes; family Salmonidae; genus Oncorhynchus; species Oncorhynchus masou. The sequence goes on from NW_027001261.1 coordinate 43,123, forward strand.
CTGTGTTAGTCCTGTGTTGCTGACTGGGTTAGTCCTGTGTTGCTGACTGTGTTAGTCCCGTGTTGCTGACTGTGTTAGCCCTGTGTTGCTGACTGTGTTAGTCCCGTGTTGCTGACTGTGTTAGTCCTGTGTTGCTGACTGTGTTAGTCCTGTGTTGCTGACTGTGTTAGTCCTGTGTTGCTGACTGTGTTAGTCCTGTGTTGCTGACTGTGTTGCTGACTGTGTTAGTCCTGTGTTGCTGACTGTGTTAGTCCTGTGTTGCTGACTGTGTTAGTCCTGTGTTGCTGACTGTGTTGCTGACTGTGTTAGTCCTGTGTTGCTGACTGTGTTAGTCCTGTGTTGCTGACTGTGTTGCTGACTGTGTTAGTCCTGTGTTGCTGACTGTGTTGCTGACTGTGTTAGTCCTGTGTTGCTGACTGTGTTAGTCCTGTGTTGCTGACTGTGTTGCTGACTGTGTTAGTCCTGTGTTGCTGACTGTGTTAGTCCTGTGTTGCTGACTGTGTTAGTCCTGTGTTGCTGACTGTGTTGCTGACTGTGTTAGTCCTGTGTTGCTGACTGTGTTAGTCCTGTGTTGCTGACTGTGTTAGTCCTGTGTTGCTGACTGTGTTAGTCCTGTGTTGCTGACTGGGTTAGTCCTGTGTTGCTGACTGTGTTAGTCCTGTGTTGCTGACTGTGTTAGTCCTGTGTTGCTGACTGTGTTAGTCCTGTGTTGCTGACTGTGTTAGTCCTGTGTTGCTGACTGTGTTAGTCCTGTGTTGCTGACTGTGTTAGTCCTGTGTTGCTGACTGTGTTGCTTACTGTGTTTGCCCTGTGTTGCTGACTGTGTTAGTCCCGTGTTGCTGACTGTGTTAGTCCTGTGTTAGACTGTGTTAGTCCTGTGTTACTGACTGGGTTAGTCCTGTCTTGCTGACTGTGTTAGCCCTGTGTTGCTGACTGTGTTAGTCCTGTGTTGCTGACTGTGGTAGTCCCGTGTTACTGACTGTGTTAGTCCTGTTTTGCTGACTGTGTTAGTCCCGTGTTGCTGACTGCGTTAGTCCTGTGTTGCTGACTGTGTTAGTCCTGTGTTGCTGACTGTGTTAGTCCTGTGTTGCTGACTGTGTTAGTCCTGTGTTGCTGACTGCGTTAGTCCTGTGTTGCTGACTGTGTTGCTGACTGTGTTGCTGACTGTGTTAGTCCTGCTGACTGTGTTAGTCCTGTGTTGCTGACTGTGTTAGTCCTGTGTTGCTGACTGTGTTAGTCCTGTGTTGCTGACTGTGTTAGTCCCGTGTTGCTGACTGTGTTAGTCCTGTGTTGCTGACTGTGTTGCTGACTGTGTTAGTCCTGTGTTGCTGACTGTGTTAGTCCTGTGTTGCTGACTGTGTTAGTCCCGTGTTGCTGACTGCGTTAGTCCTGTGTTGCTGACTGTGCTAGTCCTGTGTTGCTGACTGTGTTAGTCCTGTGTTACTGACTGAGTTAGTCCTGTGTTTGACTGTGTTAGACTGTGTTGCTGACTGTGTTAGTCCTGTGTTGCTGACTGTGGTAGTCCTGTGTTGCTGACTGTGTTAGACTGTGTTGCTGACTGGGTTAGTCCTGTGTTGCTGACTGTGTTAGTCCTGTGTTGCTGACTGTGTTAGTCCTGTGTTACTGACTTAGTCCTGTGTTGCTGACTGTGTTAGACTGTGTTGCTGACTGTGTTAGTCCTGTGTTGCTGACTGTGGTAGTCCTGTGTTGCTGATTGTGTTAGTCCCGTGTTGCTGACTGTGTTGCTGACTGTGTTAGTCCTGTGTTGCTGACTGTGTTGCTGACTGTGTTAGTCCTGTGTTGCTGACTGTGTTAGACCCGTGTTGCAGACTGTGTTAGTCCCGTGTTGCTGACTGTGTTAGTCCCGTGTTGCTGACTGTGTTAGTCCCGTGTTGCTGACTGTGTTAGTCGGTCTCACTGTTGTTCATAGGCTCGGTCTTAACTGGGGAGGAGAGGAAAGGAAATGAGGGCAGAGTTCACAGGATGTAACAGCAGAAACTGTGAGTGTGTGTGTGTGTGTGTGTGTGTGTGTGTGTGTGTGTGTGTGTGTGTGTGTGTGTGTGTGTGTGTGTGTGTGTGTGTGTTATAGATGAGGAACAGTGACAAAGGAAATCAGAAGTAACAGTTAAGTCATACTTACCGATCTCTGCTGTATGTCTCTCTGCTATTAGCAGTACTGCAGCTCTGCTGTTTGTCTCTCTGCTATTAGCAGTACTGCAACTCTGCTGTATGTCTCTCTGCTATTAGCAGTACTGCAGCTCTGCTGTATGTCTTTCCTGCTATTAGCAGTACTGCAGCTCTGCTGTATGTCTCTCTGCTATTAGCAGTACTGCAGCTCTGCTGTATGTCTCTCTGCTATTAGCAGTACTGCAGCTCTGCTGTTTGTCTCTCTGCTATTAGCAGTACTGCAGCTCTGCTGTTTGTCTTACTGCTATTAGCAGTACTGCAGCTCTGCTGTATGTCTCTCTGCTATTAGCAGTACTGCAGCTCTGCTGTATGTCTTGTCTCTCTGCTATTAGCAGTACTGCAGCTCTGCTGTATGTCTCTCTGCTATTAGCAGTACTGCAGCTCTGCTGTTTGTCTTGTCTCTCTGCTATTAGCAGTACTGCAGCTCTGCTGTTTGTCTTGTCTCTCTGCTATTAGCAGTACTGCAGCTCTGCTGTATGTCTCTCTGCTATTAGCAGTACTGCAGCTCTGCTGTTTGTCTCTCTGCTATTAGCAGTACTGCAGCTCTGCTGTATGTCTCTCTGCTATTAGCAGTACTGCAGCTCTGCTGTATGTCTCTCTGCTATTAGCAGTACTGCAGCTCTGCTGTATGTCTCTCTGCTATTAGCAGTACTGCAGCTCTGCTGTGTGTCTCTCTGCTATTAGCAGTTCTGCAGCTCTGCTGTGTGTCTCTCTGCTATTAGCAGTACTGCAGCTCTGCTGTTTGTCTTACTGCTATTAGCAGTACTGCAGCTCTGCTGTATGTCTCTCTGCTATTAGCAGTACTGCAGCTCTGCTGTATGTCTCTCTGCTATTAGCAGTACTGCAGCTCTGCTGTATGTCTCTCTGCTATTAGCAGTACTGCAGCTCTGCTGTTTGTCTTACTGCTATTAGCAGTACTGCAGCTCTGCTGTATGTCTCTCTGCTATTAGCAGTACTGCAGCTCTGCTGTATGTCTCTCTGCTATTAGCAGTACTGCAGCTCTGCTGTATGTCTCTCTGCTATTAGCAGTACTGCAGCTCTGCTGTATGTCTCTCTGCTATTAGCAGTACTGCAGCTCTGCTGTATGTCTCTCTGCTATTAGCAGTACTGCAGCTCTGCTGTATGTCTCTCTGCTATTAGCAGTACTGCAGCTCTGCTGTTTGTCTCTCTGCTATTAGCAGTACTGCAGCTCTGCTGTATGTCTTACTGCTATTAGCAGTACTGCAGCTCTGCTGTATGTCTCTCTGCTATTAGCAGTACTGCAGCTCTGCTGTATGTCTTACTGCTATTAGCCGCACTGCAGCTCTGCCTTATGTCTTACTGGTATTCTTCTCTGTGTCAAGCATATAAAACCTGTCCATGTTTTAACATGCAACTACTAAAACACAGTAGTCCAACTAACTGTTTAAGTGCTCTGTCATATTCGTTGTCAATCTTTGCTAAGCAGGCCGCTGTTTGAAGAGTTTCCACTCCACTTCTTTGGCGTCATCCATAATAAAATGCTGTCATACTTCACCCCTTTCGACATTTCAAATCGTAGCATCAAGTATGTCCTGGTAGGTAAGTCTTAGGCTACAATTAGGCTCATTTGTGTGTTCCGTCCGCAAAATAAATCAGAGGGATGCACAGTTAAAGGGGATGTTTGGCATTATATATGTTAATATAAATAAATCAGAGGGATGCACAGTTAAAGGGGATGTTTGGCATTATATATGTTAATATAAATAAATCAGAGGGATGCACAGTTAAAGGGGATGTTTGGCATTATATATGTTAATATAAATAAATCAGAGGGATGCACAGTTAAAGGGGAAGTTTGGCATTATATATGTTAATATAAATAAATCAGAGGGATTCACAGTTAAAGGGGATGTTTGGCATTATATATGTTAATATAAATAAATCAGGGAGATTCACAGTTAAATGGGTTGTTTGGCATTATATATGTTAATATAAATGAATCAGAGGTATTCACACTTAAAGGGGATGTTTGGCATTATATATGTTAATATAAATAAATCAGAGGGATTCACAGTTAAAGGGGATGTTTGGCATTATATATGTTAATATAAATAAATCAGAGGGATTCACAGTTAAAGGGGATGTTTGGTATTATATATGTTAATATAAATAAATCAGAGGGATTCACAGTTAAAGGGGAAGTTTGGCATTATATATGTTAATATAAATAAATCAGAGGGATACACAGTTAAAGGGGATGTTTGGCATTATATATGTTAATATAAATAAATCAGGGAGATTCAGAGTTAAAGGGGAAGTTTGGCATTATATATGTTAATATAAATAAATCAGAGGTATTCACAGTTAAAGGGGATGTTTGTGTCATGTCTTATTATGTCTGTTCCTGTCCTTTCTCTTCACTCTGTCTCTCTCTGCTGGTCTTATTAGGTTACCTTCTCTTTCTCTCCTTCTCCAGCTGTTTCTCCCCTAACTAGCTCGTTCACCCTTTCCCCACCTGTTCCCTTTTTTCCCTCTGATTAGGTCTCTATTTCTCTCTCTGTTCCTGCTACTTTCGGTGTCAGATTCTCGTTTGTGTTTCTCATGCCAGAAGCAAGCTATCGTCTCGTTTGCTTCCTCCTAGTCCTATCCTGTCGGAGTCTGCCTGGCAGGTGCATCCTGTACACTACTAACTGTCTTTAGTTTGCACCGTGTCCAGTTCATCATATGCTACGTGTGATCAGCTACCACCGTTCCTCTGTGACCCGCGCCTACCCAGAGCGACCTGCAGCCTGTCGCCGCTACCCAGCTATTCTCCTCTGCTGCTAAGAAGGGGACTCTCTTGCTATTTATCAGAGGGACTTTATGTTTCATTTGTCGCCCTCTCTGCGGGTAGTCTATTTTGCCATTATCAAGGTCTGAAGAGGATCTATGTCTTTCCTGTGTGCTCATTAAAGAACACTGTTTTTGTTAAACCGCTTTTGGGTCTTCACTCAAGTGCATAACAGTTTGGCATTATATATGTTAATATAAATAAATCAGAGGGATTCACAGTTAAAGGGGATGTTTGGTATTATATATGTTAATATAAATAAATCAGAGGGATACACAGTTAAAGGGGATGTTTGGCATTATATATGTTAATATAAATAAATCAGAGGGATTCACAGTTAAAGGGGATGTTTGGTATTATATATGTTAATATAAATAAATCAGAGGGATTCACAGTTAAAGGGGATGTTTGGCATTATATATGTTAATATAAATAAATCAGAGGGATTCACAGTTAAAGGGGATGTTTGGTATTATATATGTTAATATAAATAAATCAGAGGGATACACAGTTAAAGGGGATGTTTGGCATTATATGTTAATTGTAGTAAACCATACAATTCGAAAAACACATTTGTTATAAAATAATATTTTTATTAGTGTTGATATGTTATATAAAGCATTATAAATTGGGTGGTTCCAGCCCTGATTGCTGATTGGCTGACAACTGTGGTATATAAGACCGTATACCAAAGGTATGACAAAACATTTGTTTTTACTGCGCTAATCATGTTGGTAACCAGTTTGTAACAGCAATAAAGCGTCTCAGGGTTTGTGATATGTGGCCCATATACCACGTGTTCTATCTTCTTCTTTTATTTATTTAAATGTTTTGTTTATTTTTTTACTTCAGTTTATTTTAGTAAATATTTCTTTAGCACTTATTTTTTCTTAGAAAGGCATCGTTGGTTAAGGGCTTGTAAGTCTTTATACCTGTTGGATTTTGGCGCATGTGACAAATAACATTTGATTTATCCAGGCACTCTGCGTTGGGTCATGCCTTAAGAACAGCCCTCAGCCGTGGTATATTGGCCATATACCACACACCCTCGGGCCTTATTACTTAATCATAAAATGTGTGGTTTGCATCACTTAACAACCCATGTTAAATATAAGCAACATTAATTTTAAGTGGCTATACTATACGTCTCTGGACATCTGATGAGCATTTCGCATTGAACTCACCTTTTTGACCACAGACTGTTTCGGAGGAGCAGAATTGCCTTGCTGACAACCTGCAAAGGCGTGCAATTCAGAATGATGATTTCTGGTCTGGTAATTACAAAGATCGGCCACTAGATGGTGACAAAACTGTTTATTTCTAGGATCTCGTCTAAGAGAATTGTGGTTTTTTTTCATGTTTTAATCGGCTACAGGCACGATAGACCTGCACCAGGCTGGGAAGACTGAATCTGCAATAGGTAAGCAGCTTGGTTTGAAGAAATCAACTGTGGGAGCAATTATTAGGAAATGGAAGACATACAAGACCACTGATAATCTCCCTCGATCTGGGACTCCACGCAAGATCTCACCCCGTGGGGTCAAAATGATCACAAGAACGGTGAGCAAAAATCCCAGAACCACACGGAGGACCTAGTGAATGACCTGCAGAGAGCTGGGACCAAAGTAACAAAGCCTACCATCAGTAACACACTACACCGCCAGGGACTCAAATCCTGCAGTGCCAGACGTGTCACCCTGCTTAAGCCAGTACATGTCCAGGCCAGTCTGAAGTTTGCTAGAGAGCATTTGGATGATCCAGAAGAAGATTGGGAGAATGTCATATGGTCAGATGAAACCAAGTTTTTGGTAAAAACTCAACTCGTCGTGTTTGGAGGACAAAGAATGCTGAGTTGCATCCAAAGAACACCATACCTACTGTGATGCATGGGGGTGGAAACATCATGCTTTGGGGCTGTTTTTCTGCAAATGTACCAGGACGACTGATCCGTGTAAGGGAAAGAATGAATGAGGCCATGTATCGTGAGATTTTGAGTGAAAACCTCCTTCCATCAGCAAGGGCATTGAAGATGAAACGTGGCTGGGTCTTTCAGCATGACAATGATCCCAAACACACTGCCCGGGCAACGAAGGAGTGGCTTCGTAAGAAGCATTTCAAGGTCCTGGAGTGGCCTAGCCAGTCTCCAGATCTCAACCCCATAGAAAATCTTTGGAGGGAGTTGAAAGTCCGTGTAGGCCAGCAACAGCCCCAAAACATCACTGCTCTAGAGGAGATCTGCATGGAGGAATGGGCCAAAATACCAGCAACAGTGTGTGAAAACCTTGTGAAGACTTACAGAAAACGTTTGACCTCTGTCATTGCCAACAAAGGGTATATAACAAAGTATTGAGATATACTTTTGTTATTGACCAAGTACTTATTTTCCATCATAATTTGCAAATAAATTCATTAAAAATCCTACAATGTGATTTTCTGGATTTTTCTTTCTCATTTTGTCTGTCATAGTTGAAGTGTACCTATGATGAAAATTACAGGCCTCTCTCATCTTTTTAAGTGGGAGAACTTGCACAATTGGTGGCTGACTAAATACTTTGTTGCCCCACTGTATAGATACACACACACATGCTGTCATCAAGGCAATGGGTGGCTACTTTGAAGAATCTAGAATATGTTTTGATTTGTTTAACGCTTTTTAGTTTTTTTTTGGTTAAGTGTGGGTAGTCAGTACCAAGGGTAGTCAGTACCAAGGGTAGTCAGTACCAATGCCAAGGGTAATTGGTGCCAAGGCCAAGGGTAGTCAGTACTAAGGGTAGTCAGTGCCAATGCCAAGGGTAGTCAGAACCAAGGCCTAGGGTAGTCAGTACCAAAGCCTAGGGTAGTCAGTACCAAGGGTAATAAGTGCCAAGGGTAGTCAGTACCAAGGGTAGTTAGTGCCAAGGGTAATAAGTGCCAAGGCCAAGGGTAGTCAGTACCAATGCCAAGGGTAGTCAGTACCAATGCCAAGGGTAGTAAATGCCAAGGCCAAGGAAAGTCAGTACCAAGGCCAATTGTAGTCAGTAAAGGCCAAGGGTAGTCAGTAACAAGGGTAGTCAGTACCAAGGCCAAGGGTAGTCAGTACCAAGGGGAGTCAGTACCATTGCCAAGGGTAGTCAGTACCAAGGCCAAGGGTAGTCAGTACCAAGGGTAGTCAGTACCAAGGCCAAAGGTAGTCAGTACCAAGGGTTGTCAGTTCCAAGGCCAAGGGTAGTCAATACCAAGGGTAGTCAGTACCAATGCCAAGGGTAGTCAGTACCAAGGCCAAGGGTAGTCAGTAACCAAGGCCAAGGGTAGTCAGTACCAAGGCCAATGGTAGTCAGTACCAAGGGTAGTCAGTACCAAGGCCAAGGGTAGTCAGTACCAAGGCCAAGGGTAGTCAGTACCAAAGCCAAGGGTAGTCGGTACCAAGGGTAGTCAGTACCAAGTCCAAGGGAAGTCAGTACCAAGGGTAGTCAGTACCAAGTGTAGTCAGTACCAAGAGTTGTCAGTACCAAGGCAAAGGGTAGTCAGTACCAAGGGTAGTCAGTACCAAGGGTAGCCAGTACAAAGGGTAGTCAGTACCAAGGCCAAGGGTAGTCAGTACCAAGGGTTGTCTGTTCCAAGGGTAGTCAGTACCAAGGCCAATGGTAGTCAGTACCAAGGGTTGTCAGTACCAAGGGTAGTCAGTACCAAGGGTTGTCAGTACCAAGGGTAGTCAGTACCAAGGGTAGTCAGTACCAAGGGTTGTCAGTTCCAAGGGGAGCCAGTACAAAGGGTTGTCAGTACCAAGGGTAGTCAGTACCAAGGGTAGTCAGTACCAAGGGTTGTCAGTTCCAAGGGGAGCCAGTACAAAGGGTAGCCAGTACCAAGGGTAGTCAGTACCAAGGGTAGTCAGTACCAAGGGTAGCCAGTACCAAGGGTAGTCAGTCCCAAATGGCTCCCTATTCCCTACACACTACTTTTAACCAGAGCTTTAACTTTGTCTGTTTCATGCCTCACTCTGCCTCTCCTCTCCCAGCAGCAGCAGCCCTGTTGTTTCTGATGAATGGAAACTCTGTGTGTGTGTGTGTGTGTGTGTTTTTATTTCCCTTCTGATAAGAGACTCTCCCTTCCTCTGAGTAAACACGTACCACTCAGAGTCGGGGGGAGCTGGAGGAGTGAAAAAGAAGGAAGGGGTAGACAGTGAGCTTGAAAAATTTAGAGGAGAGAGGGAGAGGGATGGATGGAGAGAGGGAGGGCAGAAGGATGGAGGGAGGGAGGGCAGAGGGAGGAAGGGAGAGAGGGAGAGAGGGCAGAGGGATGGAGGGAGGGAGGGAGGGAGAGAGGGCAGAGGGAGAGAGGGCAGAGGGAGGGAGGGAGAGAGGGCAGAGGGATGGATGGAGGGAGGGAGAGGGGGCAGAGGGAGGGAGGGAGGGCAGAGGGAGGGATGTAGGGAGGGAGGGAGAGTGGGCGGAGGGAGGGAGGGAGGGAGAGAGGGCAGAGGGAGGGAGGGAGAGAGGGCAGAGGGATGGAGAGAGGGCAGAGGGATGGAGGGAGGGAGAGAGGGCAGAGGGAGGGAGGGAGGGAGGGAGGGAGGGAGGGAGAGAGGGCAGAGGTATGGAGGGAGGGAGGGAGAGAGGGCAGAGGGAGGGAGGGAGGGAGGGCAGAGGGAGGGAGGGAGAGAGGGCAGAGGGATGGAGAGAGGGCAGAGGGATGGAGGGAGGGAGAGAGGGCAGAGGGAGGGAGGGAGGGAGAGAGGGCAGAGGGAGGGAGGGAAGGAGAGAGGGCAGAGGTATGGAGGGAGGGAGGGAGGGCAGAGGGAGGGAGGGAGGGAGGGAGAGCAGAGGGAGGGAGAGAGAGCAGAGGGAGGGCAGAGGGAGGGAGGGATGTAGGGAGGGAGGGAGAGTGGGCGGAGGGAGGGAGGGAGAGAGGGCAGAGGGAGGGAGGGGAGAGGGAGGGCAGAGGGAGGGAGGGAGAGAGGGAGGGAGGGAGAGTGGGTGGAGGGAGAGAGGGCAGAGGGAGGGAGGGAGAGAGGGCAGAGGGAGGGAGGGAGAGAGGGCAGAGGGAGGGAGGGAGGGAGGGAGGGAGGGAGGGGGAGGGAGGGGGAGGGAGGGAGGGAGGGAGGGAGGGAGGGAGGGAAGAGGGAGGGAGAGAGGGATGTCAGGAGGGAGGGAGAGAGGGCAGAGGGAGGGAGGGAGGGAGGGATGTAAAGAGGGAGGGAGAGAGGGCAGATGGAGGGAGGGAGGGAGGGAGGGATGTAAAGAGGGAGGGAGAGAGGGCAGATGGAGGGAGGGAGAGCAGAGGGTGATAGAGAGGGCAGAGGGAGGGAGAGCTACATCTGAGAATCTGACTGAACACTACTTGAATGCAACATTAACAGAGACATTATAAACTCCAGGAATATAAGTCCCAAACAGCACCCTATTCCCGATGTGGTGCAAGGCCACTGGTCAAAGGCCACTATGTGGTGCAAGGCCACTGGTGCACTATATAGGGAAGAGTGTGCCATTTGGGACAAGTATAAGAGGAAGAGGAGGGCTGACATTACAGAGAGGTAGTTCAGGAATGTTGTGTGTGTTCAGATCTTATCAACTTCCTCAGTTCTGTTTAGCTCTCTGACACACAAATATCATACCGCCCAATAATGCTAACCTCCCCTGTTATTGTAATGGTGAGAGGTTAGCATGTCTTGGGGGTATATGATATAAAATGCTAACCTCCCCTGTTATTGTAATGGTGAGAGGTTAGCATGTTTTGTGGGTCTGTAACTTTCTCACTCTCCATCACCATGGTAACGTCCACATGAATGTAGAAGTGTTTAGAAACACATTATATTCTTATTTACAATACAAGAGACTCTAAAGTGACACAACACATTATTTACCACTGATTTCTATTGGGCACGACGACATAATCTGAAACACAACCAAAACAAACAGCAAATGCATCCAACAAGTTTGTAGAGTCATAAGCTTTATGTGATCATCTGGTACTCGGAATATGGGCCCAAATATTTACTACTTTAATACACATATAGGTGAATTTGTCCCAATTCTTTTGGTCCCATAAAATGGGGGAGTCTTTGTACAACAAGTGCTGTCATTTCTGAACGGTTCACCAAATTAAACCTGACAGTTTGCAGTTTAACCTCGTAGTCGTTGTATAATTTCAAATCCAAAGTGCTGAAGTACAGAGCCAAAACAACTAAACATATGTCGCTGTCCCAATATGTTTTGTACACATACACTGAGTGTACAAAACATTATGAACACCTGCTCTTTCCATGACATTGACTGACCAGGTGAAAGCTATGATCCTTTATTAATGTCACTTGTTAAATCCACTTCAGTCAGTGTAGATGAAGGAGAGGAGACAGGATAAAGAAGGATTTTAAAGCCTTGAGATATTAGAGACATGGATTGGGTATTTGTGCCATTCAGAGGGTGAATGGGCAGATCTATGTAAGTGGCTTTTGAACCGGGTCTGTTAGTAGGAGCCAGACACACCGGTTCGTGTCAAGAACTGCAACGCTGCTTGGTTTTGGGAAACTCAGTGTAGAACGATGGTTAAAAAAACACAGAAACTCAAGTCATTTGGGTAAGACACCTGTTACCTTTCAATAGAATGGGCTCATCAGATGAGACACTGTGTGTTTGTGGTGAGAGTGAGAGACGCCTGGTGGCACAGAGAATAAATCAAGACAGTTTTCTATTTCCAACACTCCATTATACACTACTCTCCTTATTTGGGTCTCCCTCTCTCTCACTCTCTCTCCCCCATCTCTCCCCCCATCTCCCTCTCCCCATCTCCCTCTACCCCCCCATCTCCCTCTCTCTCGCCCACCCCCCTTCTCCCTCTTACTCCCCCATCTCCCTCTCTCTTGCCCATCTCCCCCCCATCTCCCTCTCTCTCTCCCCCATCTCCCTCTCTCTCCCTCCCCCATCTCCCTCTCTCCCCCATCTCCCTCTCCATTTCTTTCTCTGTCTTTCACTCACCTCTCTGTAGCCTGTACTGTCACACAGAAATATTACTCGGGGAGGAACAGAACAGTGTTTTTCTTGAGCTTTTTGGGAAATTCCAAAACAATGACACCGACAGGAACCTACTACCCCCCCATCCTCTCCCCCCTCATTGCCCTTCGAGAAGCAGGAGAGAGAGAGAGGAGCGGGGCGGATCGTTGGGGAGTTTCCAGTAAAAAAAGATTCAGCTCGCCTAACAGAATACAGTGTCCTTCACTGAGGGACGCTCCATGATTATTACGGGGGATGGAGATTGTAATACTTGTTTCATTATTGTCTCTGTATTGTGACTTCACCGGTAAGTTAGACTTCTGGTCTAGTACAATGTTGTGATACAGGTGCTTGGTAAGTTAGACTTCTGGTCTAGTACAATGTTGTGATACAGGTGCTTGGTAAATTAGACTTCTGGTCTAGTACAATGTTGTGATACAGGTGCTTGGTAAGTTAGACTTCTGGGCTAGTACAATGTTGTGATACAGGTGCTTGGTAAGTTAGACTTCTGGTCTAGTACAATGTTGTGATACAGGTGCTTGGTAAGTTAGACTTCTGGTCTAGTACAATGTTGTGATACAGGTGCTTTGTAAGTTAGACTTCTGGTCTAGTACAATGTTGTGATACAGGTGCTTGGTAAGTTAGACTTCTGGTCTAGTACAATGTTGTGATACAGGTGCTTGGTAAGTTAGACTTCTGGTCTAGTACAATGTTGTGATACAGGTTCTTGGTAAATTACATTCTACTTAGATAAAATCTGGAATAGTTTTAAGATGGTCGTACCATTGATCATTTGGCTATTTGATTTTAGGATTTTTGTAATTATCCCCCAAAAAATATTTAAAAGGAAATATATATATTTAGCTTTTGACACACACTTAACCCCATTTTCTTTGGGGGGACGGAGGGGACGGACACCGCCATGCATTCATTTTTACCTGAGAGTTTCCCGTTCCCATAGTGATGTCATAGTAGTTTGTTTACCAAAAGGTTCGGACGCCACAGACGGAAGTTGGCACATCGGCGGTACCGACTTCAGACGAGTCGCGTGGGGCTTGTGAGGGTCGTAGAGCAGAACGGGGAACACATTCATATTCGTGAGAGTCTCATCTTTCCACTGTAGCTCTGCCACTTCCCACCGCAGATGCAGAACGACGACAAAAGGCGGATGCAGTAGACTGAGACGCAGCACATACACAAAAAAAGCTTCAACAGACGTATTTTAATGGGGATTTTATTACCATATCAATTAGATTGACGCAATCGACTCCTAACAGCTTAGGTGTTTTAATGTTTCGTTTTTATATTTTAGTACTTTATGTATTTAATATGAAGTATTTTGTAATTGAACAATTGGAAAGCCTGTGTGTTTCGGGTTACTTATTAGGGCAGAGTGAAATAGAATTTGGAGTCCAAAGATTCTGAGTGGATCTGGCTGTAGGCCAGTGTGTGTGTGTGTGTGTGTGTGTGTGTGTGTGTGTGTGTGTGTGTGTGTGTGTGTGTGTGTGTTTGGCATCACAGAGCACAATGGCAGGAAGAGGAGGGTCCAGATGTTGTCTGTGTTGCCATAGTGATAACTAGAGGTCATTAGAAGCATGGGGTCTGCTAGTACGGGAGATGTACTGTGTGTTGATTAACATACAGATAGATAAACATTAGACAATAATATCGTCCTGTTTGGTTTGAAAAATAAAATCAACAATAACAGAACAATACAGTTTTCACTTGACCTTGGTCTTCCAGATGCTGAGTGCCTGGTGGTCAGTCCTGCCAGGCTGGTGGTGAAGCATGGAGACCCAGCCTCCTCTAACTGCAGCTCAGATACCCCTGTAGAGATGGGCTGGGAAGCCACCCAGGGAGGGACGGGTCTAAAAAACAAGAAGGTGAAGATCCTACGCTGGAAGGTGGACAGGTAAGAGAGGCAGACACAGTAGAGACTTTTAAAGCTTATAAAAAAAAAAAACCTTTTTAGTTTGACTTTAATGTTATTTAGCTTCGATGGTCTTTAATGATTGGTTTTACTGTTATTTTATAAATTTATTCATCTCTTGTGTTGCCTTCTGTTTTTTTATTTTCATTGATTTATTTTAAATGCACTTTAAATATTTAATTTGATTTGACAGTGTGACTGACTGGGATAACAACCCTAAGTGCTTCACAGAAGGAGGCCAGTGTCAGAAACAGCTGGACATCACAGTTTATAGTGAGTGACATCTCTCTCTTATCTTCTCTGGTGTTTCTGAATGTATCCTTAGTAAGGCTCTGCACCGTTAATCACTGTGTGTTTCCATTCCTCCACAGAGCTTCCAGACCGTGTCTCCATCAGCTACAGGAAGTACCCTGATCCAATGGTTGAGGGGCATCGGTACCTGCTGCAGTGTCTTGTCCAGAACATCGCTCCTATTGGGAGACTCAGGGTGACCTTCGTCAAAGTCTCTACCACTGGTGAACAGACAGAATTAGACACACCACAGAAATCCAAGGACAACATCAAGACACCAGAGAATGGGACCTACACCCTGGACTTCACCCCTGGTAGAGATGATGACGGGGCCCAGTTGTTGTGTTCAGCCATGTTGGATCTGGGACCAGAGGGACCCCAACCTCCTCCTGTTATGAACTCAAACCGCCTCAACATCAACGTGCACTGTGAGTCCTTCTGGTTCTCTGTCCACACACATTTAGTACAACCGTTAGTTAGACACCAGACGAGTCATGACGTTGACAATGTTGTTTTCACTTCATTTTCTCTCATTAATCAACTTGTTTCTCATCTCTCTTTCTCTTTATCTCTCATTAATGAACTTGTTTCTTCTCGTTCGCCCTCCTCCCCCCTTCCCCAGACAAGCCTCAGATCACTATGAGTCCTGGATGTTTCTCCATGAGCATCACGGAGGGCGACACACTATCACTTAACTGTAGTGCAAATGGTAACCCTGCCCCCTCGTACGATTGGTTGCTCCCCCAAGCCGACCCCAACCCCATGGAAGAGAGATCCGTAGTGACCATCACCAACATTGCCAAGTCTCACTCTGGAGAGTACACCTGCATCGCCATCAACCCCCTGGGAAAAAGCACCTGTACTGTTAACGTGGAGGTCAAAGGTAAGATGGATGGATGATTGGTTGGATGGATGATTGGTTGGATGGTTGATTGGTTGGATGGTTGATTGGTTGGATGGTTCATTGAATGATTGGTTGGTTGGTTGGATGGATGGTTGATTGGTTGGTTGGATGGATCATTGAATGATTGGTTGGTTGGATGGATGATTGGTTGGATTGTTGATTGGTTGGATGGTTCATTGACTGATTGTTTGCGTGGAAAGTATTCAGACCCCTTGACTTTTTCCAAATTGTGTCACGTTACAGCCATATTCTACAATGTATTAAATTGTTTCCCCCACCTCTGGAATCTACACAGAATACCCCGTAATGACCAAACAAAAACAGGTTTTTAGAAATGTTTGCAAATTTATAATAAATACAAAACTTTATCACATTTCCATAAGTATTCAGACCCTTTACTCAGTACTTTGTTGGAGCACCTTTGGCAGCGATTACAGCCCCGAGTCTTCTTGGGTATGACGCTACAAGCTTGGCACTCCTGTATTTGGGCTCCCGAGTGGTGCAGCAGTTTAAGGCACAGCATCTCAGTGCAAAAAAAGCATCACTACAGTCTCTGGTTCGAATTGTTAGGCTCTAATTCTCAGAGTGAAAAACTCAATGAACATTTGTGAAAAGTTCAACCAAGTTTATTCTGCCCAGAGAGTCAATACAGCTGCATTCAGACAACACATGTTTACAAGGCCTGATTGGTGGAGTGCTGCAGAGATGGTTGTCCTTCTGGAAGGTTCTCCCATCTCCACAGAGGAATTCTAGGGCTTTTTCAGAGTGACCATCGGGGTCTTGGTTACCTCCCCAACCAAGGCCCTTCTCCCCTGATTGCTCAGTTTGGCCGGGCGGCCAGCTCTCGGAAGAGTCTTGGTGGTTCCAAATTCTTCCATTTAGGAATGATGGAGGCCACTGTGTTCTTGGGGACCTTCAATACTGCAGATATTCTTTGGTACCCTTCCCCAGATCTGTGCCTCGACACAATCCTGTCTCGGAGCTCTATGGACAATTCCTTCCACCTCATGGCTATGTTTTTGATCTGACATGCACTGTCAACTGTGGAACCTTATATAGACACGTGTGTGCCTTTTCCAAATCATGTCCAATCAATTGAATTTACCACAGGTGGACTCCAATCGAGTTGTAGAAACGTCTCAAGGACGATCAGTGGAAACAGGATGCACCTGAGTTCAATTTCGAGTCTCATAGCAAAGTGTCCAAATACTTATGTAAATAAGGTATTTCTGTTTTTCATTTTTAATAAGTATTAAAAAATATATTTAAACTGTTTTCGCTTTGTCATTATGGGGTATTGTGTGTAGATTGATGAGGATATTTTGATGAGGATATATTTTTTTATTGAATCCATTTTAGAATAAGGCTGTAACATAAAATGTAACATACCAAAACATATCATATTAAAATGTGGAAAAAGTCAAGGGATCTGAATACTTCCTGAATTCACTGCATCTCCCTTCCTCTCCTCCCTTCCTCTCCTCCTCCTCTCCTCCTCCCCTCTGCCCCATCTGCATCTCCCTTCCTCTCCTACTCCTCTCCTCCTCCTCCTCCTCCTCTCCTCCTCCTCTCCTCCTCCTCCTCCTCTCCTCTCCTCCTCCCCTCTGCCCCATCTGCATCTCCCTTCCTCTCCTCCTCCTCTCCTCCTCCCTCCTCTCCTCCTCCCCTCTGCCCCATCTGCATCTCCCTTCCTCCTCCTCCTCCTCCTCCTCCCTCCTCCTCCTCTCCTCCTCCCTCCCTCCTCCTCCCCTCTGCCCCATCTGCATCTCCCT
Organism: Oncorhynchus masou masou; assembly: GCF_036934945.1. NCBI lineage: Eukaryota > Metazoa > Chordata > Actinopteri > Salmoniformes > Salmonidae > Oncorhynchus > Oncorhynchus masou. Next base: position 59,963 of record NW_027001261.1, read on the forward strand.
TCCTCTCCTCCCTTCCTCTCCTCCTCCTCCTCCTCCTCCTCTCCTCTCCTCCTCCCCCTCTGCCCCATCTGCATCTCCCTTCCTCTCCTCCTCCTCCTCCTCCTCCTCTCCTCCTCCCCTCTGCCCCATCTGCATCTCCCTTCCTCTCCTCCTCCTCCTCCTCTCCTCCTCCTCCTCCTCTCCTCTGCATCTTCCTTCCTCTCCTCCCTTCCTCTCCTCCTCCTCTCCTCCTCCTCCTCCTCTCCTCTGCATCTCCCTCTCCTCTCTTTCTACTCTCCTGCCCTCTAGTGGACTACCTGCCCATCATTGCAGGGCTGGCTGCAGCTGCGGTGGTGATCCTCTTGGTTGTCTCCTGTTTCACCTACTCCTCTTACTATAAACACAGGCGCATGGGCCACTACCAGCTGAAAGACATGTTGCCACGACGACACAACAACAAACACGTGGTGCAACACAACGGAATGGACCAGTCCGTTATGTAGAGGAGGGGTTGGGGTCAGAGCATGTGAGCAGCGGTTGGAAATCCTGATGAGTGGGCGTGGCTCTCCACGTCCTTTATGTAGAGGTGGGGTTGGAAATACTGATGAGTGGGCGTGGCTCTCCACGTCCTTTATGTAGAGGAGGGGTTGGAAATCCTGATGAGTGGGCGTGGCTCTCCACGTCCTTTATGTAGAGGTGGGGGTTGGAAATCCTGATGAGTGGGCGTGGCTCTCCACGTCCTTTATGTAGAGGAGGGGGTTGGAAATCCTGATGAGTGGGCGTGGCTCTCCACGTCCTTTATGTAGAGGTGGGGGTTGGAAATACTGATGAGTGGGCGTGGCTCTCCACGTCCTTTATGTAGAGGTGGGGTTGGAAATACTGATGAGTGGGCGTGGCTCTCCACGTCCTTTATGTAGAGGTGGGGGTTGGAAATCCTGATGAGTGGGCGTGGCTCTCCACGTCCTTTATGTAGAGGAGGGGGTTGGAAATCCAGATGAGTGGGCGTGGCTCTCCACGTCCTTTATGTAGAGGAGGGGTTGGAAATACTGATGAGTGGGCGTGGCTCTCCACGTCCTTTATGTAGAGGTGGGGGTTGGAAATACTGATGAGTGGGCGTGGCTCTCCACGTCCTTTATGTAGAGGTGGGGGTTGGAAATCCTGATGAGTGGGCGTGGCTCTCCACGTCCTTTATGTAGAGGAGGGGTTGGAAATACTGATGAGTGGGCGTGGCTCTCCACGTCCTTTATGTAGAGGAGGGGTTGGAAATCCTGATGAGTGGGCGTGGCTCTCCACGTCCTTTATGTAGAGGAGGGGGTTGGAAATCCAGATGAGTGGGCGTGGCTCTCCACTCCTTTCCTATCGCTTCCTCACAGAAAAAAACACGGCTCCAAAATCACTCCATTCATTTATATCACAATTTAAATCGCAGTTTAATCTATTTTTTGGACTACCTGGACCTACCAATTGTTTTTAAGTATTGAAACCAAACAATATGGATGTGAATGAAAGGTATTTGAATAAACATGAAATGATGAACATGATTTTTTTTTTAAATGGTATTTGTAAACTTTATTTAACTTGTCAAGTCAGTTAAGAACACATTCTTACTACACACCCTGATGACGCTGGGCCAATTGTGCGCAATCACTGCCGGTTGTGATACAGCCTGGAATCGAACCAGGTCTGTAGTGACGCTTCTATCACTGAGGTGCAGTGCCTTAGACCGGACCTAATTTCAAATAGGCTACATGTCATATTAAACAGCATATAAACACTAAGTTGGTCAGCAGCCTGAGAAGGAACCAAAATGAATTATTTACACTAGATTATTTCAATTGTTTCCAGGCTCTAGCCTACAAAATACATTGTGAAGCATTTACCAGTGCAACACAGTAGCCTGGTAGGGACCAGAGTATGTGAGCGATGCCGAAACGGAGCAGAGCGTTCTCAATTTGACTGGATCGTGGCGCGAGATTCCCAAAGGCTGGAGCGACGGTCTTCTCCAATTTCGCTCCAGAAACACTCACTTAGTCTACGTGTGTGCTGCTCATAGCCCCTTGCTTTAGCTACGGTCATGGAGTTCACTAAATACTGTTTATAAAGAAACTGATTAAACACAGGTGCTAAATCAAGGTGCCTTACAAAGATGAGGACCAAGAGCAAGAGAGGGAGTGCGGTAGCCGTTATGTGTAAGGATTCCACCTGCCGGTATGGCGCTAAACTATTAGGTTATATACCGGGTGCCATTGTTGTTTTCTTTTCAGATATAGCAGTTGTTACACGCTGACTACATGAAACATCCACAACTGAAGAATCATTGTGGAATCTGAAAAGACACTTATTCCAAAGGTATGATGGTGTACTTACTGCGTGCTTTAGTACACCATGCTAAACGAAAGGAAACGAGGTGGGGAGATAACTTACTGCGTGCTTTAGTACACTATGCTAAACGAAAGGAAACGAGGTGGGGAGATAACTTACTGCGTGATTTAGTACACCATGCTAAACGAAAGGAAACGAGGTGGGGAGATAACTTACTGCGTGCTTTAGTACACCATGCTAAACGAAAGGAAACGAGGTGGGGAGATAACTTACTGCGTGCTTTAGTACACCATGCTAAACGAAAGGAAACGAGGTGGGGAGAGAACTTACTGCGTTCTTTAGTACACCATGCTAAACGCAAGGAAACGAGGTGGGGAGATAACTTACTGCGTGCTTTAGTACACCATGCTAAACGAAAGGAAACGAGGTGGGGAGATAACTTACTGCGTGCTTTAGTACACTATGCTAAACGAAAGGAAACGAGGTGGGGAGATAACTTACTGCGTGCTTTAGTACACCATGCTAAACGAAAGGAAACGAGGTGGGGAGATAACTTACTGCGTGCTTTAGTACACCATGCTAAACGAAAGGAAACGAGGTGGGGAGATAACTTACTGCGTGCTTCAGTACACTATGCTAAACGAAAGGAAACGAGGTGGGGAGATAACTTACTGCGTGCTTTAGTACACCACGCTAAACGAAAGGAAACGAGGTGGGGAGATAACTTACTGCGTGCTTCAGTACACTATGCTAAACGAAAGGAAACGAGGTGGGGAGATAACTTACTGCGTGCTTTAGTACACCACGCTAAACGAAAGGAAACGAGGTGGGGAGATAACTTACTGCGTGCTTTAGTACACTATGCTAAACGAAAGGAAACGAGGTGGGGAGATAACTTACTGCGTGCTTTAGTACACCATGCTAAACGAAAGGAAACGAGGTGGGGAGATAACTTACTGCGTGCTTTAGTACACTATGCTAAACGAAAGGAAACGAGGTGGGGAGATAACTTACTGCGTGCTTTAGTACACCATGCTAAACGAAAGGAAACGAGGTGGGGAGATAACTTACTGCGTGCTTTAGTACACCATGCTAAACGAAAGGAAACGAGGTGGGGAGAGAACTTACTGCGTTCTTTAGTACACCATGCTAAACGCAAGGAAACGAGGTGGGGAGATAACTTACTGCGTGCTTTAGTACACCATGCTAAACGAAAGGAAACGAGGTGGGGAGAGAACTTACTGCGCGCTTTAGTACACCATGCTAAACGAAAGGAAACGAGGTGGGGAGATAACTTACTGCGTGCTTTAGTACACCATGCTAAACGAAAGGAAACGAGGTGGGGAGATAACTTACTGCGTGCTTTAGTACACTATGCTAAACGAAAGGAAACGAGGTGGGGAGATAACTTACTGCGTGCTTTAGTACACCATGCTAAACGAAAGGAAACGAGGTGGGGAGATAACTTACTGCGTGCTTTAGTACACCATGCTAAACGAAAGGAAACGAGGTGGGGAGATAACTTACTGCGTGGTTTAGTACACTATGCTAAACGAAAGGAAACGAGGTGGGGAGATAACTTACTGCGTGCTTTAGTACACTATGCTAAACGAAAGGAAACGAGGTGGGGAGATAACTTACTGCGTGCTTTAGTACACTATGCTAAACGAAAGGAAACGAGGTGGGGAGATAACTTACTGCGTGCTTTAGTACACTATGCTAAACGAAAGGAAACGAGGTGGGGAGATAAAGCATGCAGTAAGTTAGTACACTATGCTAAACGAAAGGAAACGAGGTGGGAGATAACTAGCAAAGTATTTATAAACAATCTGATATCTTAAATGTTCCGTTCAGTTTCGTTATATTATTTATACAATAGTCCATAATTGATGTTGGCCCAATAGGCCTGGCATATTCCCACGTTCAAGGAGCTTTCCGTTTTGATTGATTTGACGTTTCAAATTAGCTTGTTGACCAATCAAGACCTGAAAATGCGTTCATAATTTTTTTAACGTAGTTATTACACATTGATTACACAATCACTCGTACTTCATATGTCACAACGATTCATCGTTACGTATTGTTATGATGCTGGTAAAGTTGTCTCGCGCACCTACAGTGCTGGTCGCTCATGAATGCAAACAATGTTCCTCCCCAAAAACATAGCAAAACGACAATCTGTTTCAGTAGCTACTATATAGCGAGGTGTCATCATCTAAAATATCCCTAATTTATAAGACAGTTCTTATTTGATTAATGGTGGTCGGACCCATCTATGTGAAGCGAGCCACAATAAGGATTAGCTAAATAGTGGACTTTGCGGTTAGCCTTCAAAATAAAAGTATGTCATTGACAGTGATGCAAATGAATACAAATTGTAGAATTGTGCCGTAATTGAATAGATCAAGCTAAATGAGTTTGGAATCATTTGTCAATTTGACAGAAGTCTTTTGAAATCACACTGGATGTATTAGACTTTAGAATTTCACTGTACAGCCTTACCTATGGATTGTGGCTCAATGACATGGGGGTATCAGTCTACTCAGTGACACCCAGAGAACATTAGCGTCGTAGCTCTTATTGCGGGACTCTGAAACAACTGTGAATCGAGCCACATTTATTGTCAACCTACGTGTATTGAACACCATTCCAGAGGAAAACCAATACTGTGTGGATGTTTTGGAGTCTGATAACTCTGAGGAGGATGTTGGGAAAATATATATATATTGGGTTTTGATTGAGTAGACTGCTACCCCATTTCAGTGATCCTCAATCCTGAAGTAAAGCTGTACAGGGCAATGTGAATGTCAATACACACAACAGGCTGACTGGGGGAGGTGATTTCACACAGTCACAGTCCAGTAATGAGAGCTACAACGCTAATATTTGCCTAAACTCTTCACAGTTGTGTTCCGTGGGTGTCACCGAGTAGACTGACAGCCCATTTTATTGACGGAGAAAAGGATTTAATAGAATATCACTAAATCCGGCATAGCCAAAGACGCCTTGTACTGTAGATTCCATGATGAACTGAGGCGTGTGTGTGTGTGTGTGTGTGTGTATATGTGTGTCTGTGTCTGTGTCTATGTGTGTCTGTGTGTGTGTGTGTGTGTGTGTGTGTGTCTGTGTGTGTGTGCCTGTGTGTGTGTGTGTGTGTGTGAGAGATGGTTAAACAAAACACAGAAACTAAAGTCATTTGGGTAAGTAACCTGTTACCTTTCAATAGAATGTGCTCGCGAGAGAGACAGTGTGTGTTTGTGGCGAGAGTGAGAGACGCCTGGTGGCACAGAAGAAGAATCAGTTCAGTTCTCTAAGAATCAGAATCAGTTCTCTATTTTCACAACTGTCCTTATTTTGGGTCTCTCTCTTTTTCTGCCCATCTCCCTCTCCACCTTCTCACTCTCTTTTCCCTTTACTGTCACAGAAATATTACTATGTTTCTTGTCTCGGGAAGTAAGAGAACAACGCTCCCACCGACAGGAACCTACTACACTTAGAAAAGCAGGAGAGAGAGAGAGAGAGAGAGAGAGAGAGAGAGAGAGAGAGAGAGAGAGAGAGAGAGAGAGAGAGAGAGAGAGAGAGAGAGAGAGAGAGAGAGAGAGAGAGAGAGAGAGAGAGAGAGAGAGAGAGAGAGAGAGAGAGAGAGAGAGAGAGAGAGAGAGAGAGAGAGAGAGAGAGAGAGAGAGAGAGAGAGAGAGAGAGAGAGAGAGAGAGAGAGAGAGAGAGAGAGAGAGAGAGAGAGAGAGAGAGAGAGAGAGAGAGAGAGAGAGAGAGAGAGAGAGAGAGAGAGAGAGAGAGAGAGAGAGAGAGAGAGAGAGAGAGAGAGAGAGAGAGAGAGAGAGAGAGAGAGAGAGATGTTGTGATACAGGTGCTTGGTAAGTTAGACTTTTGGTCTAGTACAATGTTGTGATACAGGTGCTTGGTAAGTTAGACTTTTGGTCTAGTACAATGTTGTGATACAGGTGCTTGGTAAGTTAGACTTCTGATCTAGTACAATGTTGTGATACAGGTGCTTGGTAAGTTAGACTTCTGGTCTAGTACAATGTTGTGATACAGGTGCTTGATAAATTAGACTTCTGGTCTAGTACAATGTTGTGATACAGGTGCTTGGTAAATTACATTCTACTGAGGTAACATGTGGAATTGTTTTAAGATGGTCGGACCATTGATCATTTGGCTATTTGATTTGAGGATTTTTGTAATTATCCCCTCAAATATTTAAAAGGCAATATATATATATATATATATATATATTTATTATTATTATTTTAAAAATGTATTTTACACATGTTTAACCCCTTTTTTGCTGTTGGCACAAAACTACCTCCGTTTATTTATTTATTTATTCGTGAGAGTCTCATCTTTCCAGTCTTTCCTAATTGCCATGACCTCACTCTCAGATGGTGCCTCAGAGAGAGTTGGGATGTGCAATTTTCAACAGGACGCATGTCTTTTTAGCTTTGTGAAAACTTTGTTTGAAATAATGTAGTTTCCCCTGTTGTCCTGTAGGTGGTGCTGTTGTGTCAAATTCACAATACAGTTAGTGGAGTTGAGTGTGTTATTAGCCCATAGTGCTCTGGTGGAAGGTATTGCACTAAAGGAGCCAGTCAAGAGGATTTGGAGCCAAGGGTGGTCAGTGCCAAAGCCAAGGGTGGTCAGTGCCAAAGCCAAGGGTGGTGAGTACCAAAGCCAAGGGTGGTCAGTACCAAAGCCGAGGGTGGTCAGTACCAAAGGCCAAGGGTGGTCAGTACCAAAGGCCAAGGGTGGTGAGTACCAAAGCCAAGGGTGGTCAGTACCAAAGCCGAGGGTGGTCAGTACCAAAGGCCAAGGGTGGTCAGTACCAAAGGCCAAGGGTGGTTAGTACCAAAGCCAAGGGTGGTGAGTACCAAAGCCAAGGGTGGTCAATACCAAAGGCCAAGGGTGGTTAGTACCAAAGCCAAGGGTGGTGAGTACCAAAGCCAAGGCTGGTCAGTGCCAAAGCCAAGGGTGGTGAGTACCAAAGCCAAGGGTGGTCAGTACCAAAGCCGAGGGTGGTTAGTACCAAAGCCAAGGGTGGTGAGTACCAAAGCCAAGGCTGGTCAGTGCCAAAGCCAAGGGTGGTGAGTACCAAAGCCAAGGGTGGTCAGTACCAAAGGCCAAGGGTGGCCAATACCAAAGGCCAAGGGTGGTCAGTGCCAAAGCCGAGGGTGGTCAGTGCCAAAGCCGAGTGTGGTCAGTGCCAAAGCCGAGGGTGGTCAGTGCCAAAGCCGAGGGTGGTCAGTGCCAAAGGCCAAGGTTATTCAATACCAAAGGCCAAGGGTGGTCAGTACCAAAGCCGAGGGTTGTCAAGGTTATTCAATACTCAGTACCAAAGGTTATTGAATACTCAGTACCAAAGGTTATTGAATACTCAGTACCAAAGGTTATTGAATACTCAGTACCAAGGGTAGTCAGTACCAAGAGTAGTCAGTACCAAGGGTAGCCAGTACAAAGGGTCGTCAGTACCAAGGCCAAGGGTGTTCATGTCCCAAAGGGCTCCCTATTCCCTACACACTACTTTTAACCAGAGCTTTAACTTTGTCTGTTTCATGCCTCACTCTGCCTCTCCTCGCCCAGCAGCAGCAGTCCTGTTGTTTCTGATGGATGGAAACTCTGTGGATCTGTGTCTGTATTACCCTTCTGATAAGAAACCATCTAGCACATTGGGGGAGATGAAACAATGGAGCACCATTCCTTTTCAATGAAGGGAAGCGAAATGGGCAGGGGACCTGAAATGATGGTGAAGCTAGCGTAATGAGGGTGAAGCTAGCGACATGACGGTGAAGCTCGCGACATGAGGGTGAAGCTCGCGACATGAGGGTGAAGCTAGCGACATGAGGGTGAAGCTAGCGACATGAGGGTGAAGCTAGTGACAAAATACTTATTTTCTACCATAATTTGCAAATAAATTCATTAAAAATCCTACAATGTGATTTTCAGGATTTTTTTTCTTCTCATTTTGTCTGTCATAGTTCAAGTGTACCTGTGATGAAAATTACAGGCCTCTCTCATCTTTTTAAGTGGGAGAACTTGCACAATTGGTGGCTGACTAAATACTTTTTTGCCCCACTGTATATGGCACTGTTTCATAAACCCTGATTGATGAATGTCAATCAGATCATTCAAGCAAGACTTTAACCTTTTCACGAAGATTAAGGCTATGAGATTGTAGTCTTTATTTAGGAGTGTGATTGGACCCCAATTATCAATATTTAAGAGATCCTTGTGTGGTTTAGGTATAAGAGTAATAACCCCTTGCTTCAGAGAGGCAGGTAGTTCTTCTTTCTTTATAGCCTCCTTAAAGGTTTCAAGTAAAAAATTGTGCTATTTCATGTCCAGAGTTATAAAAACATATTGGTCAAGCTTGTTTTTTTTAGGTGCATTGTTTATGAGTGGGACTAACAACATGAATCATGGAAAAATAGATCAAACTGAGTGTGTGTATGTAGCATTACACCCTTGTTTTCCCACCACAGAAATTATGACACTTCCTGAATGTGGTGTCATTGTAGGAAGAGGTTGTTTTCTTAAATGGAGAATAATAACAAACTAACAGCGTGGAAAGTAATAATAATAAATACAATAATCATGAAAATAAAACGTCATTGACGAGAGAAAATTGAACTAGAAATATAAAATGATGAAGAGAGACTTTAAATATGTTATTATTTTAAGGAAGTCGATGAATAGCAACCAGTGATAGAAAACTCCTACATCCACAAAAAAATATGTTTTTTTTCTAAATGCATAACATTTTCCTTTCAAGTTTTTTAAAAAGGTAATAGACACCTGACCTTGTATTTAAACTATTTTGAAATCCACATTTTATACGAAATAAAAGGTGATATTTCCTGGGCACAGAAAACATACTGCATCTCAGCATTGTTTTGACTAGCTGGTAGCTGCTTAGCTGTTAAGAGCGTTGGCCCAGCAACGGAGAGGTGGCTGGTTCGAATTCCTGAGTCGGCAAGGAGAAACAAATCTACTGTTCTACCCTTGAACAAGGCATTTTGTCCCCCAACAGCACCTGCTCCCCAGGCACTGATGACATGGATATGATTAAAGCAGCCCCCCTTTCACCTCTCTGATTCAGAGGAAAAACACATTTCGTTTGAATGCGTTCAGTTGTGCAACTGACTAGGGTAGGCTTGATTGTAAATAAGAATTTATTTCTTAACTGACTTGCCCAGTTACGTGAAGGTATCCATCCCTTTCCCCGAAGGGCACTGGCCAGTCAGGCTGACCACTAGAAAACACGGCTATTATTGTAAAACCTTGCATAATCAGCTGATCAAACTTTCTCCAGCTAGCAGCTTTGTGGTAGCTTGTTTAAATGGCCATATTGCGGAAGCTGGTTGATGAAGCTGAACCGCACCAAAGTTACGAGACTGTTGTAAGCGATCAGCATGTATCTGACTCTGACAGCCGGTGACGTTGTAACATTTGGCCAACGCGATGACGTCACAGCCGGAAACAGTCAGCTGTGCTGCAGAACTCAGCGCACTTATCAGGGCGGAACAGAAATGGCCTTATCATGAAAACTAATTTGTGCCATTAGCTAGAATTTCACGACACCAGCTACAACTGGCGTTGTTAGCATCCCTTTCGTTTGATATATGGATTGATTTTAAGACCCGTTCAGCCAGTATGCAGTAAGCAGACATATGCTAGGTAGCTCATTTTAGTGCACATTTCGATTTTTCATAAATACTGATTCTACAACCACAAAACACCTTAGCTAGATGTAGAATTAGGTAGAGAAGACTTGCTCATTTAAAAAAAAAAAAGTCAATATTGGCTACAGGTTTATTATAGCTTTTGGTAAGATGAACTATTTTGAGGATGAAAGGAGATTCAGTGGACAATGTCACCTTTGGTAATATTTTAGGGCGTTAGGACAGCCTATTGTAGCTAACCCATGAGTGTTTTGGTAATATTTTAGGGCGTTAGGACAGCCTATTGTAGCTAACCCATGAGTGTTTTGGTAATATTTTAGGGCTTTAGGACAGCCTATTGTAGCTAACCCATGAGTGTTTTGGTAATATTTTAGGGCGTTAGGACAGCCTATTGTAGCTAACCCATGAGTGTTTTGGTAATATTTTAGGGCGTTAGGACAGCCTATTGTAGCTAACCCATGAGTGTTTTGGTAATATTTTAAGGCTTTAGGACAGCCTATTGTAGCTAACCCATGAGTGTTTTGGTAATATTTTAGGGCTTTAGGACAGCCTATTGTAGCTAACCCATGAGTGTTTTGGTAATATTTTAGGGCGTTAGGAAAGCCTATTGTAGCTAACCCATGAGTGTTTTGGTAATATTTTAGGGCTTTAGGACAGCCTATTGTAGCTAACCCATGAGTGTTTTGGTAATATTTTAGGGCGTTAGGACAGCCTATTGTAGCTAACCCATGATTGTTTTGGTAATATTTTAGGGCGTTAGGACAGCCTATTGTAGCTAACCCATGAGTGTTTTGGTAATATTTTAGGGCTTTAGGACAGCCTATTGTAGCTAACCCATGAGTGTTTTGGTAATATTTTAGGGCGTTAGGACAGCCTATTGTAGCTAACCCATGAGTGTTTTGGTAATATTTTAGGGCGTTAGGACAGCCTATTGTAGCTAACCCATGAGTGTTTTGGTAATATTTTAGGGCGTTAGGACAGCCTATTGTAGCTAATCCATGAGTGTTTTGCCGAGTTATCACACAGATCAGTGCAGACGTGAGACAGTGTGGATTACAGAGGAGTTCTGTTAGAGAGAGAGAGAGAGAGGAAGAGAGAGAGAAAGAATTAACAAAAAAACAGAGCAAACTAGAATGCTATTTGGCCCTAAACAGAGAGTACACAGCGGCAGAATACCTGACCACTGTGACTGACCCAAAATTAAGGAAAGCTTTGACTATGTACAGACTCAGCGAGCATAGCCTTGCTGTTGAGAAAGGCCGCCGAAGACAGACATGGCTCTCAAGAGAAGACAGGCTATGTGCTCACTGCCCACAAAATGAGGTGGAAACTGAGCTGCACTTCCCAACCTCCTGCCCAAAGTATGACCATATTAGAGAGCCATATTTCCCTCAGATTACACAGATCCACAAAGAATTTGAAAACAAATCCAATTTTGAAAAACTCCCATATCTATGGGGTGAAATTCCACAGTGTGCATCACAGCAGCAAGATTTGTGACCTGTTGCCACGAGAAAAGGACAACCAGTAAAGAACACACACCATTGTAAATACAACCCATATCTATGCTTATTTATTTTATCTTGTGTCCTTTACCATTTGTACAGTGTTAAAACACTGTATATATATATATATATATATATATATAATATGACATGTGTAATGTCTTTATTGTTTTGAAACTTCTGTATGTGTGATGTTTACTGTTAATTTTTCTTGTTTATTTCACTTTATATATTCACTTTGTATATTATCTACCTCACTTGCTTTGGCAATGTTAACACAAGTTTCCCATGCCAATAAAGCCCTTGAATTGAATTGAATTGAGAGAGAGAGAGGGGGGAAGAGAGAGAGTGTGTGTGAGAGAGAGACAGAGAGAGTGAGAGAGATACAGAGAGAGAGTGTGTGTGAGAGAGATAAGAGGAGGAGGAAGGGTCAGTAAGGGTTTTCCAGTAAATAATACCTTCACTTTATCTACATTACTTGCTTTGGCAATGTTAACACAAGTTTCCCATGCCAATAAAGCCCTTGAATTGAATTGAATTGAGAGAGAGAGAGGGGGGAAGAGAGAGAGTGTGTGTGAGAGAGAGACAGAGAGAGTGAGAGAGATACAGAGAGAGAGTGTGTGTGAGAGAGATAAGAGGAGGAGGAAGGGTCAGTAAGGGTTTTCCAGTAAATAATACCTTCACGTTCAACGGTCACTGGAGAAGAAACAGCGTATGCCGCTCGCATACCAGAATACAGTGTCCTTCACTGAGGGACGCTCCATGATTATTACGGGGGATGGAGATTGTAATACTTGTTTCATTATTGTCTCTGTATTGTGATTTCACCGGTAAGTTAGACTTCTGGTCTAGTACAATGTTGTGATACAGGTGCTTGGTAAGTTAGACTTCTGGTCTAGTACAATGTTGTGATACAGGTGCTTGGTAAGTTAGACTTCTGGTCTAGTACAATGTTGTGATACAGGTGCTTGGTAAGTTAGACTTCTGGTCTAGTACAATGTTGTGATACAGGTGCTTGGTAAGTTAGACTTCTGGTCTAGTACAATGTTGTGATACAGGTGCTTGGTAAGTTAGACTTCTGGTCTAGTACAATGTTGTGATACAGGTGCTTGGTAAATTAGACTTCTGGTCTAGTACAATGTTGTGATACAGGTGCTTGGTAAATTAGACTTCTGGTCTAGTACAATGTTGTGATACAGGTGCTTGGTAAGTTAGACTTCTGGTCTAGTACAATGTTGTGATACAGGTGCTTGGTAAGTTAGACTTCTGGTCTAGTACAATGTTGTGATACAGGTGCTTGGTAAATTAGACTTCTGGTCTAGTACAATGTTGTGATACAGGTGCTTGGTAAGTTAGACTTCTGGTCTAGTACAATGTTGTGATACAGGTGCTTGGTAAATTAGACTTCTGGTCTAGTACAATGTTGTGATACAGGTGCTTGGTAAATTAGACTTCTGGTCTAGTACAATGTTGTGATACAGGTGCTTGATAAATTAGACTTCTGGTCTAGTACAATGTTGTGATACAGGTGCTTGGTAAATTCTACTGAGGTAACATATGGAATTGTTCTAAGATGGTCGTACCATTGATCATTTAGCTATTTGATTTTAGGATTTTTTTTTCTTCCCCCCCCCCCCCCCAAAAAAAAAATATTTAAAAGGAAATACACATATTTAACCCCTTTTTTGGGGGGGGGGGGGGTGCGACTTCTGGGTTATGGAGTGTAACATGTAGTTGATTAACATACAGATAGATAAACATTAGACAATAATATCGTCCTGTTTGGTTTGAACAATATAAATCAACAATAACAGAATACAGTTTTCACTTGACCTTGGTCTTCCAGATGCTGAGTGCCTGGTGGTCAGTCCTGCCAGACTGGTGGTGAAGCATGGAGACCCAGCCTCCTCTAACTGCAGCTCAGATACCCCTGTAGAGATGGGCTGGGAAGCCCTCCAGGGAGGGACGGGTCTAACAGACAACAAGGTGAAGATCCTACGCTGGAAGGTGGACAGGTAAGAGAGGCAGACACAGCTGAGACTTTTAAAGCTTGTAAAAAAAAAAACTTTTTAGTTTGACTTTAATGTTATTTAGCTTCGATGGTCATTAATGATTGGTTTTACTGTTATTTTATAAATTTATTCATCTCTTGTGTTGCCTTCTGTTTTTTTATTTTCATTGATTTATTTTAAATGCACTTTAAATATTTAATTTGATTTGACAGTGTGACTGACTGGGATAACAACCCTACGTGCTACACAGAAGGAGGCCAGTGTCAGAAACAGCTGGACATCACAGTTTATAGTGAGTGACATCTCTCTCTTATCTTCTCTGGTGTTTCTGAATGTATCCTTAGTAAGGCTCTGCACCGTTAATCACTGTGTGTTTCCATTCCTCCACAGAGCTTCCAGACCGTGTCTCCATCAGCTACAGGAAGTACCCTGATCCAATGGTTGAGGGGCATCGGTACCTGCTGCAGTGTCTTGTCCAGAACATCGCTCCTATTGGGAGACTCAGGGTGACCTTCGTCAAAGTCTCTACCACTGTTGAACAGACAGAATTAGACACACCACAGAAATCCAAGGACAACATCAAGACACCAGAGAATGGGACCTACACTCTGGACTTCACCCCTGGTAGAGATGATGGGGCCCAGTTGTTGTGTTCAGCCATGTTGGATCTGGGACCAGAGGGACCCCAACCTCCTCCTGTTATGAACTCAAACCGCCTCAACATCAACGTGCACTGTGAGTCCTTCTGGTTCTCTGTCTACACACATTTAGTACAACCGTTAGTTAGACACCAGACGAGTCATGACGTTGACAGGTGTTGTTTTCACATCATTTTCTTTCATTAATCAACTTGTTTCTCTTCTCTCTCTCTCTCCCTTCCTCCTTCCTTCTCTTCTAGACAAGCCTCAGATCACTATGAGTTCTGGATGTTTCTCCATGAGCATCACGGGGTGCGACACCCTATCACTGGGCTGTAGTGCAAATGGTAACCCTGCCCCCTCGTACGATTGGACGATTGGTTGGTTGCATTCAGAAAATGTTCAGACCCCTTGACTTTTTCCACGTTTTGTCACGTTACAGCCTTATTCTACAATGTATTAAATCGTTTTTTCCCCCCTCGCCGATCTACACCCATAATGACAAAGCAAAAACGTGTTTTTTAGATTTTTTTTTTGCAAATGTATAAAAAAATATGTACTTAATTATTCTATTAACATAAGAACCTTAAGAATTCGAGAATAAGAATAATAAGAATTCAGAACCTTTTCTCTTTGTTGAAGCACCTCACAGCCTCACGTCTTCTTGGGTAATGATTCTACAAGCTTGACACACCTGTATTGGCGCTCCCGAGTGGTGCAGCGGTCTAAGGCACTGCATCCCAGTGCAAGTGGTGTCACTATAGTCCCTGGTTCGAATCCAGGCTGTATCACATCCAGCTGTGATTGGGAGTCCCATTGGGTCAACGTTGTCTGGTTTCTGCAGGGTTAGGTCGTCATTGTAAATAAGAATTTGCTCTTCACTGACTTGCCTGGTTAAATAAAGGTTATATTAAAAATGCAGATCCTATCAAGCTCTCTCCGGTCGGATGGGGAGTGTCGCCACACAGCTATTTTTCGGTCTCTCCAGGACCTCTCTGTACTTTTCTCCATTCATCTTTCTCTCTATCCTGACTAGTCTCCCAGTCCATGCTGCTGAAAAACATCCCCATAGCAATGTTGCTGCCACCACCATGCTTCACCACAGGGAAGGCGGTAGCCTAGTGGTTAGAGTGTTGGGACAGTAACTGAAAGTTTGCTATGTCAAACCCCCGAGCTGACAAGGTAAAAAATCTGTCATTCTGCCCCTGAACAAGGCAGTTAACCCACTGTTCCCCTGAACAAGGCAGTTAACCCACTGTTCCTAGGCCGTCATTGGAAAGAAGAATTTGTTCTTAAATGACTAGTTATATAAAAAAAGTCATGCTGCCAGGTTTCCTCCACACGTGACACTTGGCATTCAGGTCAAAGAGTTCAATCTTGGTTTCATCCGAGCAGAGAATCTTGTTTCGCATTGGTCTGAGAGTCTTTAGGTGCCTTCTGGCAAACTCCAAGCGGGCTGTCATGTGACTTTTACTGAGGAGTGGCTTCTGTCTGGCCACTATACCATAAAGGCCTGATTGGTAGAGTGCTGCAGAGATGGTTGTCCTTCTGGAAGGTTCTCCCATCTCCACAGAGGAACTCTGGGGCGTTTTCAGAGTGATCATCAGGTTCTTGGTTACCTCCCTGACCAAGGCCCTTCTCCTCCGATTGCTCTGTTTGGCCGGGTGGCCAGCTCTAGGAAGAGTCTTGGTGGTTTCAAATTCTTCCATTTAAGAATGATGGAGGCCACTGTGTTCTTGGGGACCTTCAATGCTGCAGATATTCTTTGGTACCCTTCCCCAGATCTGTGCCTCGACACAATCGTGTCTCGGAGCTCAATGGACAATTCCTTTGACCTCATGGCTTGGTATTTGCTCTGACATGCACTGTCAACTGTGGAACCTTATATAGACAGGTGTGTGTCTTTCCAAATCATGTCCAATCAATTGAATTTACCACAGGTGGACTCCAAATCGAGTTGCAGAAACGTCTCAAGGATGATCAGTGGAAACAGGATGCTCAATTTTGAGTCTCATAGCAAAGTGTGCAAATACTTATTTAAATAAGGTGGCTGTTTTTATTTTTAATAAGTATAAAAAAATAAATGTCATTGATTTTTTTCGCTTTGTCATTATGGGGTATTGTGTGTAGATTGAATCCATTTTAGAATGTAACAAAATGTCGGAAAAGTCAAGGGATCTGAATACTTTCTAAATTCACTGCATCTCCCTTCCTCTCCTCCTCCCCTCTCCCCTCTCCCTCTCTCCCTCACCTCTCTCTCCCTCACCCCCTCTGCCCCTCTCTCCCATCTTCCTCTCCCTCACCTACTCCCCTCTGCCCCATCTGCCTCTCTCTCTCTCCTCTCTCCCTCACCTACTCCCCTCTGCCCCTCTCTCCCATCTGCCTCTCCCTCTACTCTCCTGCCCTGCAGTGGACAACCTGCCCTTCATTGCAGGGCTGGCTTCGGTGGTGATCCTCTTGGCGATCTCTTGTTTCATCTACTCTTCTTACAATAAACACACGCGCATGAGCCATTAACAGCTGGAAAAACATGTTGCCACGACGACACAAGAACAATAAAATACTACACTTCTCAATTGCAGATCATGTTAATTTCCGTATTAAATAAAATACTACACTTCTCAATTGCAGATCATGTTATTTTCGGTATTAAATAAAATACTACACTTCTCAATTGCAGATCATTTTAATTTCAGTATTTATTAACTCGCATTGTCTAATTCACTCAGTCATCATAAAGTACCAAATAACAGGATATGTGTGCAAAGAAAGCACTATTATATATGTATGCACATGTGTGTGTGTAGATTAATGCATTTATTTTGTATATATTTTCCAATAAAGAACCATTTGGAAGTACTCAGAAGATGTAATTTCAACAACAACAACAAAAAAACAGCTTTTTGCTCCTCGTGCGCCCTCCTGTGGGTGACGCTATAGATTACATGTGTGATTATAAAACAGAATGTACCTTAACGTTTTGCTCAAGACATAAATAAACATTCCACAGAGATTAAAATGAACTAAGTCTGAAAATATGAAGGCTTAATTTCACAGTGAATTATTAGCTCAGGTCCCTCTGCTTCTCGAAGACTCCAAACCCATCTCTGACGCATGATTTCTACGTCACACGACCGCGCAGACCGGAAGCAACAGAGCTTTCCAGAAAATACTTCTGAGCTGAAGCAACTAGAAGAGTGCGGCGGGTTCTCTGGCAAGCTTAGCTCACATTTTTCT
The DNA here is from genome assembly GCF_036934945.1 of Oncorhynchus masou masou. Classification (NCBI taxonomy): domain Eukaryota; kingdom Metazoa; phylum Chordata; class Actinopteri; order Salmoniformes; family Salmonidae; genus Oncorhynchus; species Oncorhynchus masou. Next base: position 77,350 of record NW_027001261.1, read on the forward strand.
GTGCCGTTGTTGCGTGGACTTCCCACGGAAAGAGAAGGAGGAGAGAGAGCTAGAAGATGACGTCCAGGACTATTGATTACAGTGTGTGGGACCACATCGAAGTATCGGATGACGAGGATGAGACTCACCCCAATATCGACACGCCGAGCCTCTTCCGATGGAGGCATCAGGTCGCTATGACAACAGGCGATATGTTTTCATTAAAATACTAATACATAAATAGCTAACGTACATGACTGGTTGGGCAGCTAGCGACAGTAGCTAAGTTCTTAGCCATATAAATCAGTACTCAACCGGCTAATCTAGTTAGCTGGTCAACTAACGTGACTAACGTTAATCCAACGGGCTAAAGTGTTAGCTAGCTGGGCTTAGCTCTGGTCCAGGGCGTTAACTAGGCAAGTCTTTCAACATTTGGGCTTTACAGTTGTAGCCTAGTTGCTTAATAAGATTTTGTCCACAGCTCTGTCTCTCTCTCTGTGTCTGCCTTTCCTTCCTGTCTCTCTTGCTCAATGAGAGTTTCTCCACACAGCCTGTGATTCACGTTAACCGTGGCTAGCTACATCAAACTAATCCAGCAGAATTGTGCAGGTGCAATATCTTGCCTTGGACATGATTATTTTCTTCTTCTTTGGGATTTGGTTGGCGGATTGCATCCAACTTTTACGTTGCATACACCGCCACCTACTGTACTGGAGTGTGAGGCCAGTCACAGGCTGCCTACATTAAATTATCTTCATTAGTCCTGTTCCTCTAAGATGTTTGGTTAGCTAGCTAATAGTTAACATTTTAAAGAACAACAATGTAACTATCTCCCACCCCTTTCTCCTCCCTCCTCCACCCTTCCTCTCCTCCCTCCTACACCCCTCCACCCTTCCTCTCCTCCCTCCTACACCCCTCCACCCTTCCTCTCCTCCCTCCCACACCCCTCCACCCTTCCTCTCCTCCCTCCTACACCCCTCCACCCTTCCTCTCCTCCACCCTTCCTCTCCTCCCTCCTACACCCCTCCAACCTTCCTCTCCTCCACCCTTCATCCTTCCATGTCCCTCCTATCTCTCCTCCACCCTCTCTCCGCTGCTCCCTCCTCCACCCTTCCTCTCCTCCCTCCTACACCCCTCCACCCTTCCTCTCCTCCCTCCCACACCCCTCCACCCTTCCTCTCCTCCCTCCTACACCCCTCCACCCTTCCTCTCCTCCACCCTTCCTCTCCTCCCTCCTACACCCCTCCACCCTTCCTCTCCTCCACCCTTCATCCTTCCATGTCCCTCCCATCTCTCCTCGACCCTCTCTCCGCTGCTCCCTCCTCCACCCTTCCTCTCCTCCCTCCTACACCCCTCCACCCTTCCTCCCCTCCTTCCTACACCCCTCCACCCTTCCTCTCCTCCACCCTTCCTCTCCTCCCTCCTACACCCCTCCACCCTTCCTCTCCTCCACCCTTCCTCTCCTCCCTCCTACACCCCTCCAACCTTCCTCTCCTCCACCCTTCATCCTTCCATGTCCCTCCTATCTCTCCTCCACCCTCTCTCCGCTGCTCCCTCCTCCACCCTTCCTCTCCTCCCTCCCACACCCCTCCACCCTTCCTCTCCTCCCTCCTACACCCCTCCACCCTTCCTCTCCTCCCTCCCACACCCCTCCACCCTTCCTCTCCTCCCTCCTACACCCCTCCAACCTTCCTCTCCTCCACCCTTCCTCTCCTCCCTCCTACACCCCTCCACCCTTCCTCTCCTCCACCCTTCATCCTTCCATGTCCCTCCCATCTCTCCTCCACCCTCTCTCCGCTGCTCCCTCCTCCACCCTTCCTCTCCTCCCTCTACCCTTCCTCTCATCACCCCTCTTCTCTCCCTCCTAGGCGCGTGTGGAGAAACAGGTGGCCTTCGAGGAGAAAGGAGAGGAGCTGGAGAGGAACATGGCAGAGTGTAAGAGACGTCTGGAAGAGGTGCAGTACAGAGTGAAGGAGTTAGAGGAGGAAGGAAAGAAGGAGGGAGAGGAGGAGAGGAAGACTGCGTTGAGCAAGGCCCAGGCCGAGGAGAAGAAATACAGAAAGGATCAACGCTTGTGGGAGAAGAAGATGGAGGAACATCGGAGAGAGGAGAAAAAGATGCCTTGGAACGTTGACACGCTCAGCAAAGAGGGATTCAGCAAGGTGAGCTATTGAGGCTGTAGCATTTCGCTACACCCGCTAAACATGTGTATGTGACAAGTCAATTAGATTTGATTTTAGATACACCACTCCCTCAACAAAGAGGGCTTCAGCCAGGTGATATAGAGAGACACCACTCCCTCAACAAGGAGGGCTTCAGCCAGGTGATATAGAGAGACACCACTCCCTCAACAAGGAGGGCTTCAGCCAGGTGATATAGAGAGACACCACTCCCTCAACAAGGAGTGCTTCAGCCAGGTGAGATAGAAAGACACCACTCCCTCAACAAAGAGGGCTTCAGCCAGGTGATATAGAGATACACCACTCCCTCAACAAAGAGGGCTTCAGCCAGGTGATATAGAGAGACACCACTCCCTCAACAAGAGGGCTTCAGCCAGGTGAGCTAGAGAGACACCACTCCCTCAACAAGGAGTGCTTCAGCCAGGTGAGATAGAAAGACAATACATTACTTTGTTGAAGGATAAATTGTGAAGATATGGGCTACTACCACCAACTATTGATGTCACATGTTATTCCTGTAGTGTCAACTGTCCTGTCCACTGAAAATATATTTATCTCTCCCCTCCTCTCCACCCCCCCCCAGAGTATGTTGAACATCAAACCGGAAGCGACAGAAGACACGGAGGAACAGAAGGAGGAGAAACACCAGACTTTTGTAGATAAACACAAGAAAGAGATCAAACACTTTGGTGAGTTTCAACACCACACAACTAAACCATTTAATATCTGTATTCTATACTCTTCTCTCTCTCTGTCTGTTATAACAACTCTTCTCTCTCTGTCTGTTATAACAACTCTTCTCTCTCTCTCTGTCTGTTATAACAACTCTTCTCTCTCTCTCTCTGTCTGTTATAACAACTCTTCTCTCTCTCTCTCTGTCTGTTATAACAACTCTTCTCTCTCTCTCTCTGTCATAACAACTTCTCTCTCTCTCTCTGTCTGTTATAACAACTCTTCTCTCTCTCTCTGTCTGTTATAACAACTCTTCTCTCTCTCTCTGTCTGTTATAACAACTCTTCTCTCTCTCTCTTCCTCTCTTCCTAACCTGTGTGTAGGGATGCTTCGGCGTTGGGAGGACAGTCAGAAGTACCTGTCTGACCACCCTTACCTGGTGTGTGAAGAGACGGCTAACTTCCTGGTTATCTTGTGTATCGACCTGGAGGTGGAGGAGGTGAGGGGGGGCTAACTTCCTGGTTATCATGTGTATCTACCTGGAGGAGGTGAGGGGGGCTAACTTCCTGGTTATCATGTGTATCTACCTGGAGGTGGAGGAGGTGAGGGGGGCTAACTTCCTGGTTATGTGTATCGACCTGGAGGAGGTGAGGGGGGGCTAACTTCCTGGTTATCATGTGTATCTACCTGGAGGAGGTGAGGGGGGGCTAACTTCCTGGTTATCATGTGTATCGACCTGGAGGTGGAGGAGGTGAGGGGGGCTAACTTCCTGGTTATGTGTATCGACCTGGAGGAGGTGGGGGGGGCTAACTTCCTGGTTATCATGTGTATCTACCTGGAGGAGGTGAGGGGGGGCTAACTTCCTGGTTATCATGTGTATCGACCTGGAGGTGGAGGAGGTGAGGGGGGCTAACTTCCTGGTTATCATGTGTATCTACCTGGAGGAGGTGGAGGAGGAGGTGAGGGGGGGCTAACTTCCTGGTTATCATGTGTATCGACCTGGAGGAGGTGAGGGGGGGCTAACTTCCTGGTTATCATGTGTATCGACCTGGAGGAGGTGAGGGGGGGGGCTAACTTCCTGGTTATCATGTGTATCGACCTGGAGGAGGAGGAGGTGAGGGGGAGCTAACTTCCTGGTTATCATGTGTATCTACCTGGAGGAGGTGAGGGGGGCTAACTTCCTGGTTATCATGTGTATCGACCTGGAGGAGGAGGAGGTGAGGGGGGGCTAACTTCCTGGTTATCATGTGTATCTACCTGGAGGAGGTGGGGGGGGCTAACTTCCTGGTTATCATGTGTATCAACCTGGAGGTGGAGGAGGTGAGGGGGGCGCTAACTTCCTGGTTATCATGTGTATCGACCTGGAGGTGGAGGAGGGGGGGGGCTAACTTCCTGGTTATCATGTGTATCGACCTGGAGGTGGAGGAGGGGGGGCTAACTTCCTGGTTATCATGTGTATCGACCTGGAGGTGGAGGAGGAGGGGGGCTAACTTCCTGGTTTCATGTGTATCGACCTGGAGGAGGTGAGGGGGGGGCTAACTTCCTGGTTTCATGTGTGTCGACCTGGAGGAGGTGAGGGGGGGCTAACTTCCTGGTTTCATGTGTATCGACCTGGAGGAGGTGAGGGGGGGCTAACTTCCTGGTTATCATGTGTATCGACCTGGAGGAGGAGGGGGGGGGGATAACTTCCTGGTTATCATGTGTATCGACCTGGAGGAGGAGGAGGAGGTGAGGGGGGGCTAACTTCCTGGTTATCATGTGTATCTACCTGGAGGAGGTGAGGGGGGGGCTAACTTCCTGGTTATCATGTGTATCGACCTGGAGGTGGAGGAGGTGAGGGGGGGGCTAACTTCCTGGTTATCTTGTGTATCGAACTGGAGGAGGTGAGGGGGGGGGCTAACTTCCTGGTTATCTTGTGTATCGACCTGGAGGAGGTGGAGGAGGTGAGGGGGGGCTAGCTTCCTGGTTATCATGTGTATCGACCTGGAGGAGGAGGAGGTGAGGTTCACAGATATTGTGTGTGTGTGTTAACCTGTGTGTGTGTGTTTACATCTGTGTGTGTGTGTGTGTGTGTGTGTGTGTGTGTTAACCTGTGTGTGTGTTTACATCTTTCTGTGTGTGTGTGTGTGTGTGTAGAAACATGGTTTGATGGATCAGGTAGCCCATCAGACCATAGTGATGCAGTTCATCTTAGAGTTGGCTAAGAGCCTGAAGATCGACCCTCGCGGATGCTTCAGAGAGTTCTTCCAAAAGATCAAGGTGTGTGTCGCCTTCTGTTCGTTTAAAAGGCCGATGTTCAGTCAGAGACACGTTGTTGTTACGTAATAATGTTATTGCATTACAGACAGAAACGCTGCACATATCGGCTCAAGTGGAAATGACCTTTTTTTAAAAATGAAAAGCCTTGTTTTGTAGTCGATAACGACTCCTTTGATTGAATCCCGGCCTTATGAGTTGATGTTTTAACCTCACGCGTGTATCTACTGTGTACACTGTATATATCTGTATGTCACACCTCTGTCTCTCTCCCATCTGCCTCTCCTCTCTCCCTCACCTACTCCCCTCTGCCCCTCTCTCCCATCTGCCTCTCCCTCTCCTCTCTCCCTCACCTACTCCCCTCTGCCCCTCTCTCCCATCTGCCTCTCCTCTCTCCCTCACCTACTCCCCTCTGCCCCTCTCTCTCATCTGCCTCTCCCTCTCCTCTCTCCCTCACCTACTCCCCTCTGCCCCTCTCTCTCATCTGCCTCTCCCTCACCTACTCCCCTCTGCCTCTCTCTCCCATCTGCCTCTCTCTCTCCTCTCTCCCTCACCTACTCCCCTCTGCCCCTCTCTCCCATCTGCCTCTCCCTCTCCTCTCTCCCTCACCTACTCCCCTCTGCCCCTCTCTCTCATCTGCCTCTCCCTCTCCTCTCTCCCTCACCTACTCCCCTCTGCCCCTCTCTCTCATCTGCCTCTCCCTCTCCTCTCTCCCTCACCTACTCCCCTCTGCCCCTCTCTCCCATCTGCCTCTCCCTCTCCTCTCTCCCTCACCTACTCCCCTCTGCCCCTCTCTCCCATCTGCCTCTCCCTCTCCTCTCTCCCTCACCTACTCCCCTCTGCCCCTCTCTCTCATCTGCCTCTCCCTCTCCTCTCTCCCTCACCTACTCCCCTCTGCCCCTCTCTCCCATCTGCCTCTCCCTCTCCTCTCTCCCTCACCTACTCCCCTCTGCCCCTCTCTCTCATCTGCCTCTCCTCTCTCCCTCACCTACTCCCCTCTGCCCCTCTCTCTAATCTGCCTCTCCCTCTCCTCTCTCCCTCACCTACTCCCCTCTGCCCCTCTCTCCCATCTGCCTCTCCCTCTCCTCTCTCCCTCACCTACTCCCCTCTGCCCCTCTCTCTCATCTGCCTCTCCCTCTCCTCTCTCCCTCACCTACTCCCCTCTGCCCCTCTCTCCCATCTGCCTCTCCCTCTCCTCTCTCCCTCACCTACTCCCCTCTGCCCCTCTCTCCCATCTGCCTCTCCCTCTCCTCTCTCCCTCACCTACTCCTCTCTCCCATCTGCCTCTCCCTCTCCTCTCCCTCACCTACTCCGTCTGTCAGACTGCAGACCAGCCCTACCAGGAGGCCTTTACTGATGAGCTGGAGTCCTTTAGAGAGAGAGTTCGAGGCAGGGCTAAGATCAGGATACAAAAGGTCATTTTTCCCTCCATTTCTTTCTCTCTTGCTTCAGGTGTTTTAAAGGTGTTTTTATGGAAGTGGGAGAAGTTCAAAGCGATAATGAATCCAAAAACATTCTGACGTTCACACTTTTCTGGGCCTGATGAACCGACTACTAACCGACTACTAAAATACATACAGTTCCTCGTTCAGGGGGTTTGAACTTGCAACCTTCCGGTTACTAGTCCAACTCTCTAACCACTAGGCTACCCTGCCGCCCCTTGAACATAAGCAAGCATTTAAAGTTATACTGAACAAACTACCACCTCTACACTCTAACCACAAGGCTAACCACAAGGCTAACCACTACCCTGCCGCCTCTACTCTCTAACCACTAGGCTACCTGCCGCCTCTACACTCTAACCACTAGGCTACCTGAATCCTCTACACTCTAACCACTAGGCTACCTGAATCCTCTACACTCTGACCACTAGGCTACCCTGCCGCCCCTACTCTCTAACCACTAGGCTACCTGCCGCCTCTACACTCTAACCACTAGGCTACCTGAATCCTCTACACTCTGACCACTAGGCTACCCTGCCGCCCCTATACTCTAACCACTAGGCTACCCTGCCGCCCCTACACTCTAACCACTAGGCTACCTGAATCCTCTACACTCTGACCACTAGGCTACCCTGCCGCCTCTACACTCTAACCACTAGGCTACCCTGCCGCCCCTACACTCTAACCACTAGGCTACCCTGCCGCCTCTACACTCTAACCACTAGGCTACCTGCCGCCTCTACACTCTAACCACTAGGCTACCCTGCCGCCTCTACACTCTAACCACTAGGGTACCCTGCCACCTCTACACTCTAACCACTAGGCTACCTGCCGCCCCTACACTCTAACCACTAGGCTACCTGCAGCCTCTACACTCTAACCACTAGGCTACCCTGCCGCCTCTACACTCTAACCACTAGGCTACCCTGCCGCCTCTACACTCTAACCACTAGGCTACCCTGCCGCCTCTACACTCTAACCACTAGGCTACCCTGCCGCCTCTACACTCTAACCACTAGGCTACCCTGCCGCCTCTACACTCTAACCACTAGGCTACCCTGCCGCCCCTACACTCTAACCAATAGGCTACCCTGCCGCCTCTACACTCTAACCACTAGGCTACCTGCCGCCCCATACAGTTGAAGTAGGAAGTTTACATACACTTAGGTTGGAGTCATTAAAACTTGTTTTTCAACCACCCCACACATTTCTTGTTAACAAACTATCGTTTTGGCAAGTTGGTTTGGACATCTACTTTGTGCATGACACAAGTCATTTTTCCAACTATTGTTTACGGACAGATTATTTCACTAATAATTCACTGTTTCACAGTTCCAGTGGGTCAGAAGTTTACATACACTAAGTTGATTGTGCCTTTTAAACCGCTTGGAAAATTCCAGAAAATGACGTCATGGCTTTAGAAGCTTCTGACATCATTTGAGTCAATCGGAGGTGTACCTGTGGATGTATTTCAAGGCCTACCTTCAAACTCGGTGCCTCTTTGCTTGACATCGTGGGGGAAATCAGCCAAGAAAAAAAAATTGTGGACCTCCACAAGTCTGGTTCATCCTTGGGAGCAATTTCCAAATGCCTGAAGGTACCACGTTCATCTGTACAAACAATTGTACGCAAGTATAAACACCATGGGACCACACAGCCGTCATACTGCTCAGGAAGGAGACGCGTTCTGTCTCCTAGAGATGGAGGTACTTTGGTGTGAAAAGTGCAAATCAATCCCAGAACAACAGCAAAGGACCTTGTGAAGATGCTGGATGAAACCGGTACAAAATGATCTATATCCACAGTAAAACTAGTCCTATATCGATTACCTGAAAGACCGCTCAGTAAGGAAGAAGACACTGCTCCAAAACCGGCATTAAAAAAGCCAGACTACGGTTTTCAACTACACATGGGGACAAAGATTGTACTTTTTGAAGAAATGTCCTCTGGTCTGATGAAACAAAAATTGTTCGGCCATAATGACCATCGTTATTTTTGGAGGAAAAAGGGGGAGGCTTGCAAGCCCGAAGAACACCATCCCAACCGTGAAGCACAGGGGTGGCAGCATCATGTTGTGTGGGTGCTTTGCTGCAGAAGGGACTGGTGCACTTTCACAAAATAGATGGCATCACGAGGCTGGAAAATTATGTGGATATATTGAAGCAACACCTCAAGACATCAGTCAGGAAGTTAAAGCTTGGTCGCAAATGGGTCTTCCAAATGGACAATGACCCCAAGCGTACTTCCAAAGTTGTGGCAAAATGGCTTAAGGACAACAAAGTCAAGGTCGTGGAGTGGCCATCAAAGCCCTGACCTCAATCCTATAGAAAATATGTGGGCAGAACTGAAAAAAGCGTGGAGGCCTACAAACCTGACTCAGTTACACCAGCTCTGTCAGGAGGAATGGGCCAAAATTCACCCACCTTATTGTGGGAAGCTTGTGGAAGGCTACCCAAAACATTTGACCCAAGTTACACTCAATTAGTATTTGCCTTTTAAATTGTTTATGTACACTTCTGACCCACTGGGAATGTGATGAAAGAAAGAAAGAAATAAATCATTCTCTCTACTATTATTCTGACATTTAACATTCTTAAAATATGGTGATCCTAACTGACCTAAGACGGGACATTTTTATAAGGATTAAATGTCAGGAATTGTGATTTATGTATTTGATTAAGGTGTATGTAAACTTCCGACTTCAACTGTACATATGAGGCATGGGTGAGGTTCAAAATGAAAATAATAAACTAACTGTTAAAGGCCATGGAGGAGTATGAGGAGGAGGAGAGACAGAACAGACTGGGGCCAGGTGGACTGGACCCTGTGGAAGTCTACGACACTCTGCCAGAGGTAACACACAGAGACACACACACAGAGGTAACACACTCAGAGAGACACACATACAGAGAGACACATACACACAGAGACACACACACAGAGAGACACACACAGTGAGACACACACACAGAGAGACACACACAGTGAGACGCGCACACACACACACAGAGACACACATACACAGAGACACACACAGAGACACACACACAGAGACACACACACAGAGAGACACACACACAGAGAGACACACACACAGAGAGACACACACACAGAGAGACACACACACAGAGAGACACACACAGTGAGACGCGCACACACACACACAGAGACACACATACAGAGAGACACACATACAGAGAGGCACACACAGACAGTCAGTCAGACACGCAGAGAGGCAGACAGACACGCAGAGAGGCAGACAGACACGCAGAGAGGCAGACAGACACGCAGAGAGGCAGACAGACACGCAGAGAGGCAGGCAGACAGACACGCAGAGAGACAGGCAGACAGACACGCAGAGAGGCAGGCAGACAGACACGCAGAGAGGCAGACAGACAGACACGCAGAGAGGCAGACAGACAGACACGCAGAGAGGCAGACAGACAGACACGCAGAGAGGCAGACAGACAGACACGCAGAGAGACAGACAGACAGACACGCAGAGAGGCAGACAGACAGACACGCAGAGAGGCAGACAGACAGACGCGCAGAGAGGCAGACAGACAGACGCGCAGAGAGGCAGACACATCTCAACGTCTTCATCATAACAGTCAGTAACCTATGGCCACATATTCAGAGGAAGTGGTCGCCAACCCCAGCCTCCTTTTTTTGACCTGTATCTTGTAATGTCACATCCTGTTTCACAGGAAATGAAGAAGTGTTTTGATGATAAAGACATCTCAATGCTGCAGGAAGCTATCAGCAAGATGGACCCCATGGTGAGTGTCTCTCTCTCTCTAACTCTCTCTCTAACTCTCTCTAACTCTCTTTAACTAACTCTCTCTTTAACTAACTCTCTTTAACTAACTCTCTCTTTAACTAACTCTCTCTTTAACTAACTCTCTCTCTCTAACTCTCTCTAATTCTCTCTCTCTAACTCTCTCTCTAACTCTCTCTTTAACTAACTCTCTCTTTAACTAACTCTCTCTAACTAACTCTCTCTTTAACTAACTCTCTCTTTAACTAACTCTCTCTCTAACTAACTCTCTCTCTAACTAACTCTCTCTCTAACTAACTCTCTCTCTAACTAACTCTCTCTCTAACTAACTCTCTCTTTAACTAACTCTCTCTTTAACTAACTCTCTCTTTAACTAACTCTCTCTTTAACTAACTCTCTCTCTTTAACTGACTCTCTCTTTAACTAACTCTCTCTAACTCTTAACTAACTCTCTCTTTAACTAACTCTCTCTAACTCTCTCTTTAACTAACTCTCTCTAACTAACTCTCTCTTTAACTAACTCTCTCTCTAACTAACTCTCTCTCTAACTAACTCTCTCTCTAACTAACTCTCTCTCTAACTAACTCTCTCTTTAACTAACTCTCTCTTTAACTAACTCTCTCTTTAACTAACTCTCTCTTTAACTAACTCTCTCTTTAACTAACTCTCTCTTTAACTAACTCTCTCTCTTTAACTGACTCTCTCTTTAACTAACTCTCTCTTTAACTAACTCTCTCTTTAACTAACTCTCTCTAACTCTCTCTTTAACTAACTCTCTCTAACTAACTCTCTCTTTAACTAACTCTCTCTTTAACTAACTCTCTCTTTAACTAACTCTCTCTAACTAACTCTCTCTTTAACTAACTCTCTCTTTAACTAACTCTCTCTTTAACTAACTCTCTCTCTTTAACTGACTCTCTCTTTAACTAACTCTCTCTTTAACTAACTCTCTCTTTAACTAACTCTCTCTCTTTAACTGACTCTCTCTTTAACTAACTCTCTCTTTAACTAACTCTCTCTTTAACTAACTCTCTCTAACTCTCTCTTTAACTAACTCTCTCTAACTAACTCTCTCTTTAACTAACTCTCTCTTTAACTAACTCTCTCTCTAACTAACTCTCTCTCTAACTAACTCTCTCTCTAACTAACTCTCTCTTTAACTAACTCTCTCTTTAACTAACTCTCTCTTTAACTAACTCTCTCTCTTTAACTGACTCTCTCTTTAACTAACTCTCTCTTTAACTAACTCTCTCTCTAACTCTCTCTCTAACTCTCTAACTAACTCTCTCTAACTCTCTAACTAACTCTCTCTCTCTCTAACTCTCTCTCTCTCTCTCTCTAACTAACTCTCTAACTAACTCTCTCTAGCTAACTCTCTCTAACTAACTCTCTTTAACTAACTCTCTCTCTAACTAACTCTCTCTTTAACTAACTCTCTCTCTAACTAACTCTCTCTCTAACTAACTCTCTCTCTCTCTCTAACTCTCTCTCTCTCTAACTAACTCTCTCTCTAATTAACTCTCTCTCTCTCTAACTCTCTCTCTCTCTAACTAACTCTCTCTCTCTAACTCTCTCTCTCTAACTCTTTCTCTAACTAACTCTCTCTCTAATTAACTCTCTCTCTCTCTAACTCTCTCTAACTAACTCTCTCTCTAACTAACTCTCTCTCTAACTCTCTTTAATTAACTCTCTCTCTAACTCTCTCTCTCTCTAACTCTCTCTCTAACTCTCTCTCTAACTCTCTCTAACTAACTCTCTCTCTAACTCTCTAACTCTCTCTAACTCTCTCTCTAACTAACTCTCTCTCTAACTCTCTCTCTAACTCTCTCTAACTAACTCTCTCCCTAACTCTCTCTAACTAACTCTCTCTCTAACTCTCTCTCTCTCTAACTCTCTCTCTAACTCTAACCTGTGTGTGTTGTGGGGTCCCGCAGGAGGCAAAGGGCCACATGAAGAGGTGTATTGACTCAGGACTCTGGGTTCCCAACGCCAATACCGACAACGAAGAGGACAAAGAAGAAGACGAGGAAGAGGACAAAGAAGATGAGGAAGAACCAGAGAAGGAGGGAGAGGCGGAGGAGGAGAAATGACTCTGTCATGAATTGAACCCTTCCTTTTAGACTTTTGACCTTTTCAGACCTAGCTACACCCTTTACTAGCGTTAGCTTGTCTTATTGAAAATATGCTGTGAAGATGCTAACTTCTCTAGCGTTAATTGGGCTAGTATCGCTAGCATTAGCGTGACCCATTGAAACCCTGCACCGGGCCAAAGAGTCAGCTCTAGGGTCAGATTCCCCTCCCCAATCCTGACGTTAACCATCTGTGGAAAATGCTAAACTTCACCCTGCTCCCGTTTCTACCCATAGTCCCTTTCTCCATGACCCCATCTTTATATTAACCCCCCCCCACCCCACTTCTTACCCCTGTCGTCTCTTCTACCCATAGTTCCATCTTTATATTAACCCCCCACCCCACTTCTTACCCCTGTCGTCTCTTCTACCCATAATCCCATCTTTATATTAACCCCACCCCACTTCTTACCCCTGTCGTCTCTTCTACCCATAGTTCCATCTTTATATTAATCCCCCCCCACACCTCATTTCCGGTTTAATAGCACATGATCTATTTGATTTTGTTATTCATAATTTGTTTGTTTTGTTTTATAGGCGTAGTTCCACCCTCCACTCCCTCCCCTTCTAGTCACCTAGAACCGGCTTTTGAACTGTTACCTAGAACTTAGAACCGCTACCCAACCAATCTCACCTCCATCCCCTCTGAACCAAACTATCTCTCTCTCTCAGGCCTATCTCTGTCTCTCCGCATGGGTCAAACCGGTTTAAACCAGATGAAACGGGTTAAAACCAGTGCAATTCTGATTGGAGCTCCTCTCTGCAGCTGGGACAGAATGGGTGTGGTCTGTCAGTTGACTCCACCCCTTTCCTTATTACAGTTGTAATCTTGCTTAGTAAAGTTGGGCTGCAAAAACAATATTTTTCTCTTCGTCCTTTTGTACGTTGTTCTTTTATTCAGTCTCTGTCTCTCTTTCTCGCTGTCTCTCTTTGTCTTTCGATGAACATGGTGAAAATATAACCCCTAAATGGTCTTTGTATTGTTTCATCAATGCCATTGGATACTGCCAGATACCTGCGATGTGGTGACATCACTCTCCCAGTCTATCAGCCAATCAGAAACCAAACGTTGATAGAGTAGACAAATGTCATAATCTGTTCCCTGTTTGATTTTCGCAACGACAATTACTGGTAAGCAGGTTGGGGCTGACCAGGAGATTTATGGAAACACGTTGTGCTGACCAATAAAACACGTTGTGCTGACCAATAAAACACGTTGTACTGACCAATAAAACACGTTGTACTGACCAATAAAACACGTTGTACTGACCAATAAAACACGACCAGAAGACTGGTCTCATCACCAGTAGGAGCAGACGACCAGAAGACTGGTCTCACCAGAGTTCCTCTGTCCAGTGTCTGTGTTCTTTTGCCTATCTTAATCTTTTGTTTTTATTGGCCAGTCTGAGATATGGCTTTTTCTTTGCAACTCTGCCTTGAAGGCCAGTATCCCGGAGTCGCCTCTTCACTGTTGATGTTGAGACTGGTGTTTTGCGGGTACTATTTAATGAAGCTGCCAGTTGAGGACTTGTGAGGTAACTTTTTCTCAAACTAGACACTCTAATTACTTGTCCTCTTGCCCAGTTGTGCACCGGGGCCTCCCACTCCTCTTTCTATTCTGGTTAGAGCCAGTTTGCACTGTTCGCTGAGTCGTACACAGCGTTGTACGGGATCTTCAGTTTCTTGGCAATTTCTCACATGTAATAGCCTTAATTTCCCAGAACAAGAATAGACTGACGAGTTTCAGAAGAAAGTTCTTTGTTTCTGGCCATTTTGAGCCTGTAATCAAACCCACAAATGCTGATGCTCCAGATACTCAACTAGTCTAAAGAAGGCCAGTTTTATTGCTTCTTTAATCAGAACAACAGTTTTCAGCTGTTGCAAAAGGGTTTTCTAATGATCAATTAGCCTTTTAAAATTATAAACTTGGATTAGCTAACACAACGTGCCATTGGAACACAGGAGTGATGGTTGCTGATAATGGGCCTCTGTACGCCTATGTAGATATTCCATTCAAAATCAGAAGTTTCCGACTACAATAGTAATTTACAATATTAACAATGTCTACACTGTATTTATGATCAATTTTATGTTATTTTAAATTGACAAAAAATTGGCTTTTCTTTCAAAAACAAAGACATTTCCAAGTGATCCCAAACTTTTGAACAGTAGTGTATGTAAACATTAAGTGACTAAGATACAGTAGAATAGTATAGAATACAGTATATGTGAGATGAGTAAAGCAGAATATGTAAACATTATAAAGTGACCAAGATACCGTAGAATAGTATAGAACACAGTATATATGAGATGAGTGATCTTTGGTGATCTTTCTGGCCTTCCTGTGACATCGGGTGCTGTAGGTGTCCTGGAGGGCGGGTAGTTGGGCAGACAGCACCACCCCCTGGAGAGCCTTGCAGGTGCGGTTTTTGCAGTTGATACAGCCCGACGTGATTTAGTTTAGTTAAGTTTATTAAATCGACCATTTAAAAAAAAAAAACAAGCGCACATAAAACTTAAAAGCCATACATGCAGATGAATAAAATCATGGAGGATAACACATGATAAAGTCTGGGACTTATTTCCATTGTGGTCCTCTTGAGACAAGATGGCTGGAAGAGATCCAACACAGTATGGCATAGAAATAATACAACTAAAACAGAGAAGAAGAACATCTATCTCTTCAAAAACAGAGAAGAAGAACATCTATCTCTTCAAAAACAGAGAAGAAGAACATCTATCTCTTCAAAAACAGAGAAGAACATCTCTCTCTCTCTTCAAAAACAGAGAAGAAGAACATCTATCTCTTCAAAAACAGAAGAAGAACATCTATCTCTTCAAAAACAGAGAAGAAGAACATCTATCTCTTCAAAAACAGAGAAGAAGAACATCTATCTCTTCAAAAACAGAGAAGAAGAACATCTATCTCTTCAAAAACAGAGAAGAAGAACATCTATCTCTTCAAAAACAGAGAACATCTCTCTCTTCAAAAACAGAGAAGAAGAACATCTCTCTTCAAAAACAGAGAAGAACATCTCTCTCTTCAAAAACAGAGAAGAAGAACATCTATCTCTTCAAAAACAGAGAAGAAGAACATCTCATCATTCCAGTTACATCATAGGGGTTATTCATATGGGCACAGAGGACATCAAACATATTTTTACTTTATTTTTAAAGCTGCCCAGAGAGGATGTTGTTTTTATAGGCAGAGGCAACTCATTCCATTCTGAGGCTCCAGTATACTAGACAGTACCTTTCCCAGCATTACTCCTGAACCTGTATAAGCACACCTCAGCAACACCTGATCTGGTGCTGTGATTATCAAGCAGCTTAGACTTTCTAGCCAAAAACTTAGTCCTGGCATTAACCTTCCCTAGCACCTTATTGGCCATGCGCACACCTCCCAAGCTTCCATCAAGGATACATCCCAAGTAGCTAACAGAGGTTTTAGTAGTCAGCACCTCACGCCCTTAACTCCACTCCGATTTCAGACAACCTACACAATTTAGGTCTGGATCCAAAAATAATTGCTTCAGTTTTCCCTAAGTGCAGAGATAGCTCATTATCTCCAAGACATTTGCTAATGTTAGCCAGCTCTGTGCTAAGTATTCTCTCCAACATCGTTTTACTGTTGTGAGAAACCAGAAGTGTAGAGTCATCCTCATAAAGAAAAAGACGGCAAGAACAAGCATCTCTCATATCATTAATATACAATAAAAACAGCAGAGGTCCAAGCACGCTCCCCTGTGGAACGCCACAACTCATTGGTTTTGCCTGAGACAGTGAACCATTAACCCTCTACTACTTGCTCCCTTCCTGATGAATAGGACTGACTAGAGGGATGCTGCTTAACCCCCGTGCCTCCAGTTTGGAGATTAGGAGACCGTGGTTAACTGTATCAAAGGCCTTCTGTAGCTTAACCCCAGCGCCTCCAGTTTGGAGATTAGGAGACCGTGGTTAACTGTATCAAAGGCCTTCTGCCGGCCAAGCAGTCCCATTCCACACAGATTTCCCTCATCAATCTCTTTCCTGTTGAAGTCAGTCAAGTAAAGTAGACATGAATCAGTGGAGTATGTTTTTCTAAAACCTGACTGAAAATCATACATTAGACCCTGTTTGTTATCATATTCATACATTGTTACACAGAGGATAGATACAGGCCTATAATTCCCAGGGTCAGACTTTATCCCCTTCTTATACAGAGGTATGACTTTAGCTTGTTTCATGTCCCTGGGAAAGGTGCCTTGTTCAAGAGAGAGATTAACGATATGCGTAATACAAGGGCCAATTTGCTCAGCAGCAGAATCTATTAGTAACCTTGCAGGAATATTATCCAGGCCTGTGGTTTTGGAGCATTAAAGCTCTGCCAGCATACGGACTATTTTGGCTGTTGCTACCTTTGCAAAAGAAAAAGAGTTTGGCTGAACCCCCTAACTCTACATAATACTTATTGACTTGGTTGTTTCCATACAAACCAGAACTGGTGGGCAGCTTGCTAACCAGCTTGCTAGTAACAGAAGTTTAAAAAAAGAAGAATAGTTGAATTCATTGGCAACCTCTGCTTTTTCATATACCATCTCCCCCTTTGATGTTCAGTCCAATACTGTTTAGTTTGTTTTTGGTAGTACTACTACAGCCTAGTTCCTTAAATGATTTCCAAAGATTTTTAGCTTCATCCATCCTGCTCTGTGCTTCATCCATCCTGCTCTGTGCTTCATCCATCCTCCTCTAGGCTTCATTTCTGTGACATTCATATAGGACAAAATCAGGCTGCTCTTGAGAGTTCTTACATTGTTTAAAGTCCTTATTCCTTGCTTGGATAGATTCTAGAATCTCATGATTAAACCAAGGGCTAGATCTCTGCTTTACCCTGACCCGTCTAATGGGAGCCATCACATTCACCACATCAAGGAATCTACATTTAAAGCCTTCCCAGGCACTTTGATGCTTTCAATTGTGCATCTGTAAAAGTTTGTGAGGGTTTTAGGTGACAAGCCAAATTTCTTTTGCCTCCTGAGGTTGAAGAGGCTCTGTTGCGCCTTCTTCACCACACTGTCTGTGTGGGTGGTCCATTTCAGTTTGCCAGTGATGTGTACGGCAAGGAACTTGAAGCTTTCCACCTTCTCCACTGCGGTCCCGTCGATGTAGATAGGAGGGTGCACGCTCTGCTGTTTCCTGAAGTCCTCGATCGTCTCCTTTGTTTTGTTGACGTTGAGTGACTGTAAATATGACAATAGAATACAGTATTTCAGAACGTGACCTACCGCTTGCATGCCAATATCAGACTGGGAAAAAACATTTGCGATCTCCTCCTATCTGCAAGAATGACTGGAGGCATAACACCTCATTGATATGTAAATTCAACCATCCAATAGGAATGCATAAACATGGTATACATATGTCTGCAGTGTCAATTGGAAACAAAACCAACCCTGTTACACATGTTACCTTACTGTGGGAATACTGTGAGATCAGGGATGTAATTAATACTCATTAATACTCAAACATTTAACGTTTACTCCTAATGGAAAACATTTTACAACAGACACCAGAGTTTATTTTGGACAAATTTAGGTGGGTCCCACCCCGTTTTGTTCTGTTTGGTTCTGTTTAGTTCCTAGTTGAGTACACCCCAGATCAATATCAATGGTCAGACATTGACATGCCTCATCCACACAGGAAGCACAAAGCACCGTGTCAGAAAGAGGGCTGAGTGGAGCTGTTCATTCATTCATCCTCAAAGAGGGCTGAGTGGAGCTGTTCATTCATTCATCCTCAAAGAGGGCTGAGTGGAGCTGTTCATTCATTCATCCTCAAAGAGAGCTGAGTGGAGCTGTTCATTCATTCATCCTCAAAGAGGGCTGAGTGGAGCTGTTCATTCATTCATCCTCAAAGAGGGCTGAGTGGAGCTGTTCATTCATTCATCCTCAAAGAGGGCTGAGTGGAGCTGTTCATTCATTCATCCTCAAAGAGGGCTGAGTGGAGCTGTTCATTCATTCATCCTCAAAGAGAGCTGAGTGGAGCTGTTCATTCATTCATCCTCAAAGAGGGCTGAGTGGAGCTGTTCATTCATTCATCCTCAAAGAGGGCTGAGTGGAGCTTTTCATTCATTCATCCTCAAAGAGGGCTGAGTGGAGCTGTTCATTCATTCATCCTCAAAGAGAGCTGAGTGGAGCTGTTCATTCATTCATCCTCAAAGAAGGCTGAGTGGAGCTTTTCATTCATTCATCCTCAAAGAGGGCTGAGTTGAGCTTTTCATTCATTCATCCTCAAAGAGGGCTGAGTGAAGCTTTTCATTCATTCATCCTCAAAGAGGGCTGAGTGGAGCTGTTCATTCATTCATCCTCAAAGAGGGCTGAGTGGAGCTGTTCATTCATTCATCCTCAAAGAGGGCTGAGTGGAGCTGTTCATTCATTCATCCTCAAAGAGGGCTGAGTGGAGCTGTTCATTCATTCATCCTCAAAGAGGGCTGAGTGGGGCTGTTCATTCATTCATCCTCAAAGAGAGCTGAGTGGAGCTGTTCATTCATTCATCCTCAAAGAGAGCTGAGTGCAGCTGTTCATTCATTCTTCTGAGCAGTCACATCTGAATGGAGGGTTCCTTTAAGGAAGTGAGTGAGGGGGAAGAGATGTTTGTGTGTATATATACTGAATAAAAATATACCGCAACATGTAAAGTGATGGTCCCATGTTTCATGAGCTGAAATAAAAGATCCCAAAAATGTTCTGAACTCACAAAAAAAGCTTACTTCTCTCAGATTTTGTGCACAAATTTGTTTACATCTCTGTTAGTGATAATTTCTCCTTTGCCAAGATAATCCATCCACCTGACAGGTGTGGCATATCAAGAAGCTGATTAAACAGCATGATCATTACACAAGTGCACCTTGTGCTGGGGACAATAAAAGGCCACTCTAAAATGTGCAGTTTTGTCACACAACACAATGCCACTGATTTCACAAGTTTTGAGGGAGTGTGCAATTGGCATGCTGACTGCAAGAATGTCCACCAGAGCTGTTGGCAGAAAATGTAACGTTAATTTATCTACCATGAGCCCCCATCCAACATCATTTTAGAGAATTTGGGAGTACATCCAACCGGCCTCACAAATGCAGATCACGTGTAACCACGGCAGCCCAGAACCACATCCGGGTTCTTCACTTGCTGGATTGTCTGAGACTCACCACCTGGACAGCCGGTGAAACTGTGGGTGCACCGAAGGATTTCTGCACAAACTGTCAGAAACCGTCTCATGTAAGCTCATCTGCGTGCTCGTCCTTCCTCACCAGGGTCTTGACCTGACTGCAGGTCGGCGTCGTAATCGACTTTAGTGGGCAAATGGTCACCTTCGATGGCCACTGGCACGCTGGAGAAGTGTGCTCTTCACGGATAAATCCCGGTTTAAACTGTACCCGGGCAGATGGCAGACAGCGTGTATGGCGATGTGCCCCGTGGTGGAGTTATAGTATGGGCAGGCATAAGCTACAGACAACAAACACAATTGCATTTTATCGACGGCAATTTGAATGCACAAAGATACCGTGACAAAATCCCGAGGCCCATTGTCGTGCCATTCATCCGCCGCCATCACCTCATGTTTTCAGCAAGATAATGCACGACCCCCCCATGTCACAACGATCTGTACACAATTGCTGAAAGCTGAAAACGCCCCAGTTCTTCCGTGGCCTGCATACTCCTTGAGACATGTCACCCATT
>NW_027001261.1:102500-145000 GCF_036934945.1 Oncorhynchus masou masou
TAGAGGCTAGCTACACGGTGATGCTGTATTGTAGAGGCTAGCTACATGGTGATGCTGTATTGTAGAGATTAGCTACATGGTGATGCTGTATTGTGGAGGATAGCTACATGGGGATGTTGTACTGTAGAGGCTAGCTACACGGTGATGCTGTATTGTAGAAGCTAGCTACATGGTGATGCTGTATTGTAGAGATTAGCTACATGGTGATGCTGTATTGTAGAGGATAGCTACATGGGGATGTTGTACTGTAGAGGCTAGTTACACGGTGATGCTGTATTGTAGAGGCTAGATACATGGTGAAGCTGTATTGTAGAGGCTAGCTACATGGTGATGCTGTATTGTAGAGGCTAGCTACATGGGGATGTTGTACTGTAGAGGCTAGCTACACGGTGATGCTGTATTGTAGAGGCTAGCTACATGGTGATGCTGTATTGTAGAGATTAGCTACATGGTGATGCTGTATTGTGGAGGATAGCTACATGGGGATGTTGTACTGTAGAGGCTAGCTACACGGTGATGCTGTATTGTAGAGGCTAGCTACATGGGGATGTTGTACTGTAGAGGCTAGTTACACGGTGATGCTGTATTGTAGAGGCTAGATACATGGTGAAGCTGTATTGTAGAGGCTAGCTACATGGGGATGTTGTACTGTAGAGGCTAGCTACACAGTGATGCTGTATTGTAGTGGCTAGATACATGGGGATGTTGTACTGTAGATGCTAGCTACACGGTGATGCTGTATTGTAGAGGCTAGCTACACGGTGATGCTGTATTGTAGAGGCTAGCTACATGGTGATGCTGTATTGTAGAGATTAGCTACATGGTGATGCTGTATTGTGGAGGATAGCTACATGGGGATGTTGTACTGTAGAGGCTAGCTACACGGTGATGCTGTATTGTAGAGGCTAGCTACATGGTGATGCTGTATTGTAGAGAGTAGCTACATGGGGATGTTGTACTGTAGAGGCTAGCTACATGGTGATGCTGTATTGTAGAGGCTAGCTACACGGTGATGCTGTATTGTAGAGGCTAGCTACATGGGGATGTTGTACTGTAGAGGCTAGCTACATGGTGATGCTGTATTGTAGAGGCTAGCTACACGGTGATGCTGTATTGTAGAGGCTAGCTACACGGTGATGCTGTATTGTAGAGGCTAGCTACACGGTGATGCTGTATTGTAGAGATTAGCTACATGGGGATGTTGTACTGTAGAGGCTAGCTACATGGTGATGCTGTATTGTAGAGGCTAGCTACACGGTGATGCTGTATTGTAGAGGCTAGCTACATGGGGATGTTGTACTGTAGAGGCTAGCTACATGGTGATGCTGTATTGTAGAGGCTAGCTACACGGTGATGCTGTATTGTAGAGGCTAGCTACACGGTGATGCTGTATTGTAGAGGCTAGCTACACGGTGATGCTGTATTGTAGAGGCTAGCTACATGGGGATGTTGTACTGTAGAGGCTAGCTACACGGTGATGCTGTATTGTAGAGGCTAGCTACATGGTGATGCTGTATTGTAGAGGCTAGCTACATGGGGATGTTGTATTGTAGAGGCTAGCTACACGGTGATGCTGTATTGTAGAGGCTAGCTACATGGTGATGCTGTATTGTAGAGGCTAGCTACATGGGGATGTTGTATTGTGGAGGCTAGCTACATGGTGATGTTGTACTGTAGAGGCTAGCTACACAGTGATGCTGTATTGTAGAGGCTAGCTACATGGGGATGTTGTACTGTGTATAGTCAGCTGCCTCAGGCAGTGTGTGCGTGCGTGTGCGTGCGTGTGTGTGTATGCGAAAGAGAGAGAGAGTGTGTTTCTTTTCTGATGAGAAAGAGAGAGAGAGTGTGTTTCTTTTCTGATGGGAAGACTGAGTTGTCTTTATTTTTTTATATATTTCTTTGACATACTCTTGAAGAGGTTTCAGCCGTTTTTGGGGGAGATGGCCAGGGTCTCCGCTACCCTGACATTAGGGAGAGAAGCTTGTCCCACTATTGGGGCGCCAGGACAGAGAAGAGCTGTGTCTGGGCTGAGTGGGAGTTGCCCTCCAGTAAGCATGAGAGGACCAAAAGAACAGAGTTTGGGCATAGAACTGGAGGTAGGGCATCCGTACCAGTGAAGGCTGCTGAGGGGAGGAGGGCTCATAACAATGGCTGGAGTGGAGCAAATGGAATGGAATCAAACACACGGGAACCATGGAAACCATGTGATTGATGTATTTGAGACCGTTCTACTGATTCCGCTCCAGCCATTACCACGAGCCAGTCCTCCCCAATTAAGGTGCCACCAACTTCCTGTGATCTGTAGTGTTACAATAGTTTAGGATGAGTCCTGGTCAAAAGGACGACTCTAGCATCCTGGTCAAAAGGAGTACTCTAGCATCCTGGTCAAAATGAGTACTCTAGGATCCTGGTCAAAAGGAGTACTCTAGCATCCTGGTCAAAAGGAGTACTCTAGCATCCTGGTCAAAAGGAGTACTCTAGGATCCTGGTCAAAAGGAGTTCTCTAGCATCCTGGTCAAAAGGCGTTCTCTAGCATCCTGGTCAAAAGGAGTACTCTAGCATCCTGGTCAAAAGGAGTACTCTAGGATCCTGGTCAAAAGGAGTACTCTAGCATCCTGGTCAAAATGAGTGCTCTAGCATCCTGGTCAAAAGGAGTACTCTAGCATCCTGGTCAAAAGGAGTGCTCTAGCATCCTGGTCAAAAGGAGTGCTCTAGCATCCTGGTCAAAAGGAGTACTCTAGCATCCTGGTCAAAAGGAGTACTCTAGCATCCTGGTCAAAAGGAGTACTCTAGCATCCTGGTCAAAAGGAGTACTCTAGCATCCTGGTCAAGAGGAGTGCTCTAGCATCCTGGTCAAAAGGAGTGCTCTACCATCCTGGTCAAAAGGCGTTCTCTAGCATCCTGGTCAAAAGGCGTTCTCTAACATCCTGGTCAAAAGGAGTGCTCTAGCATCCTGGTCAAAAGGAGTACTCTAGCATTCTGGTCAAAAGCATCCTGGTCAAAAGGAGTACTCTGGCATCCTGGTCAAAAGGAGTACTCTAGCATCCTGGTCAAAAGGAGTACTCTAGCATCCTGGTCAAAAGGAGTACTCTAGCATCCTGGTCAAAAGCATCCTGGTCAAAAGGAGTGTTCTAGCATCCTGGT
Organism: Oncorhynchus masou masou; assembly: GCF_036934945.1. Classification (NCBI taxonomy): domain Eukaryota; kingdom Metazoa; phylum Chordata; class Actinopteri; order Salmoniformes; family Salmonidae; genus Oncorhynchus; species Oncorhynchus masou. Next base: position 105,645 of record NW_027001261.1, read on the forward strand.
CAAAAGGAGTGTTCTAGCATCCTGGTCAAAAGGAGTGTTCTAGCATCCTGGTCAAAAGGAGTGTTCTAGCATCCTGGTCAAAAGGAGTGTTCTAGCATCCTGGTCAAAAGGAGTGCTCTAGCATCCTGGTCAAAAGGAGTGCTCTAGCATCCTGGTCAAAAGGAGTGTTCTAGCATCCTGGTCAAAAGGAGTGCTCTAGCATCCTGGTCAAAAGGAGTACTCTAGCATTCTGGTCAAGAGGAGTGTTCTAGCATCCTGGTCAAAAGGAGTGCTCTAGCATCCTGGTCAGAAGCATCCTGGTCAAAAGGAGTACTCTAGCATCCTGGTCAAAAGGAGTACTCTAGCATCCTGGTCAAAAGGAGTGCTCTAGCATCCTGGTCAAAAGGAGTACTCTAGCATCCTGGTCAAAAGGAGTACTCTAGCATCCTGGTCAAAAGGAGTACTCTAGCATCCTGGTCAAAAGGAGTACTCTAGCATCCTGGTCAAAAGGAGTACTCTAGCATCCTGGTCAAAAGGAGTACTCTAGCATCCTGGTCAGAAGCATCCTGGTCAAAAGGAGTACTCTAGCATCCTGGTCAAAAGGAGTACTCTAGCATCCTGGTCAAAAGGAGTGCTCTAGCATCCTTGTCAAAAGGAGTACTCTAGCATCCTGGTCAAAAGGAGTACTCTAGCATCCTGGTCAAAAGGAGTGCTCTAGCATCCTTGTCAAAAGGAGTGTGCTAGCATCCTGGTCAAAAGGAGTACTCTAGCATCCTGGTCGAAAGGAGTACTCTAGCATTCTGGTCAAAAGCATCCTGGTCGAAAGGAGTACTCTAGCATTCTGGTCAAAAGCATCCTGGTCAAAAGGAGTACTCTAGCATTCTGGTCAAAAGCATCCTGGTCAAAAGTAGTACTCTAGCATTCTGGTCAAAAGCATCCTGGTCAAAAGTAGTACTCTAGCATTCTGGTCAAAAGCATCCTGGTCAAAAGGAGTACTCTAGCATTCTGGTCAAAAGCATCCTGGTCAAAAGGAGTGCTCTAGCATCCTGGTCGAAAGGAGTACTCTAGCATCCTGGTCAAAAGGAGTACTCTAGCATCCTGGTCGAAAGGAGTACTCTAGCATCCTGGTCAGAAGGAGTACTCTAGCATTCTGGTCAAAAGCATCCTGGTCAAAAGGAGTACTCTAGCATTCTGGTCAAAAGGAGTACTCTAGCATTGTGGTCAAAAGGAGTGCTCTAGCATCCTGGTCAAAAGGAGTACTCTAGCATCCTGGTCAAAAGGAGTACTCTAGCATCCTGGTCAGAAGGAGTACTCTAGCATCCTGGTCAAAAGGAGTACTCTAGCATCCTGGTCAAAAGGAGTACTCTAGCATCCTGGTCAGAAGGAGTACTCTAGCATCCTGGTCAGAAGGAGTACTCTAGCATCCTGGTCAAAAGGAGTACTCTAGCATCCTGGTCAAAAGGAGTACTCTAGCATCCTGGTCAAAAGGAATACTCTAGAATCCTGGTCAAAATGAGTACTCTAGAATCCTGGTCAAAAGGAGTACTCTAGCATCCTGGTCAAAAGGAGTACTCTAGCATTCTGGTCAAAAGCATCCTGGTCAAAAGGAGTACTCTAGCATCCTGGTCAGAAGGAGTACTCTAGCATCCTGGTCAAAAGGAGTACTCTAGCATCCTGGTCAAAAGGAGTACTCTAGCATCCTGGTCAAAAGGAGTACTCTAGCATTCTGGTCAAAAGCATCCTGGTCAAAAGTAGTACTCTAGCATTCTGGTCAAAAGCATCCTGGTCAAAAGGAGTACTCTAGCATCCTGGTCAAAAGGAGTACTCTAGCATTCTGGTCAAAAGGAGTACTCTAGCATCCTGGTCAAAAGGAGTACTCTAGCATCCTGGTCAAAATGAGTGTTCTAGCATCCTGGTCAAAAGGAGTACTCTAGCATTCTGGTCAAAAGGAGTACTCTAGCATCCTGGTCAAAAGGAGTACTCTAGCATCCTGGTCAAAAGGAGTACTCTAGCATCCTGGTCAGAAGGAGTACTCTAGCATCCTGGGCAGAAGGAGTACTCTAGCATCCTGGTCAGAAGGAGTACTCTAGCATCCTGGTCGAAAGGAGTACTCTAGCATCCTGGTCAAAAGGAGTACTCTAGCATCCTGGTCGAAAGGAGTACTCTAGCATCCTGGTCAAAAGGAGTACTCTAGCATCCTGGTCAAAAGCATCCTGGTCAAAAGGAGTACTCTAGCATCCTGGTCAAAAGGAGTACTCTAGCATCCTGGTCTAAAGGAGTACTCTAGCATCCTGGTCAAGAGGAGTACTCTAGCATCCTGGTCAAGAGGAGTACTCTAGCATCCTGGTCAGAAGGAGTACTCTAGCATCCTGGTCAGAAGGAGTACTCTAGCATCCTGGTCAAAAGCAGTACTCTAGCATCCTGGTCAGAAGGAGTACTCTAGCATCCTGGTCAGAAGGAGTACTCTAGCATCCTGGTCAAGAGGAGTACTCTAGCATCCTGGTCAAGAGGAGTGCTCTAGCATCCTGGTCAAAAGCAGTACTCTAGCATCCTGGTCAAAATGAGTACTCTAGCATCCTGGTCAAAATGAGTACTCTAGCATCCTGGTCAAAAGGAGTGCTCTAGCATCCTGGTCAAGAGGAGTGCTCTAGCATCCTGGTCAAAAGGAGTACTCTAGAATCCTGGTCAAAAGGAGTACTCTAGGATCCTGGTCAAAAGGAGTACTCTAGCATCCTGGTCAGAAGCATCCTGGTCAAAAGGAGTACTCTAGCATCCTGGTCAAAAGGAGTGCTCTAGCATCCTGGTCAAAAGGAGTACTCTAGCATCCTGGTCAAAAGCATCCTGGTCAAAAGGAGTGCTCTAGCATCCTGGTCAAAAGGAGTACTCTAGCATCCTGGTCAAAAGGAGTACTCTAGCATCCTGGTCAAAAGGAGTACTCTAGCATCCTGGTCAAAAGGAGTACTCTAGAATCCTGGTCAAAAGGAGTGCTCTAGCATCCTGGTCAAAAGGAGTGCTCTAGCATCCTGGTCAGAAGGAGTACTCTAGCATCCTGGTCAGAAGGAGTACTCTAGCATCCTGGTCAAAAGGAGTTCTCTAGCATCCTGGTCGAAAGGAGTACTCTAGCATCCTGGTCAGAAGGAGTACTCTAGCATCCTGGTCAGAAGGAGTACTCTAGCATCCTGGTCAAAAGGAGTGCTCTAGCATCCTGGTCAGAAGGAGTACTCTAGCATCCTGGTCAAAAGGAGTACTCTAGCATCCTGGTCAAAAGGAGTGTTCTAGCATCCTGGTCAGAAGGAGTACTCTAGCATCCTGGTCAAAAGGAGTACTCTAGCATCCTGGTCAAGAGGAGTGCTCTAGCATCCTGGTCAAAAGGAGTGCTCTAGCATCCTGGTCAGAAGGAGTACTCTAGCATCCTGGTCAAAAGGAGTACTCTAGCATCCTGGTCAGAAGGAGTACTCTAGCATCCTGGTCAAAAGGAGTACTCTAGCATCCTGGTCAAAAGGAGTGCTCTAGCATCCTGGTCAAGAGGAGTGCTCTAGCATCCTGGTCAAAAGGAGTACTCTAGAATCCTGGTCAAAAGGAGTACTCTAGCATCCTGGTCAGAAGGAGTACTCTGGCATCCTGGTCAAAAGGAGTACTCTAGCATCCTGGTCAAAAGGAGTGCTCTAGCATCCTGGTCAAGAGGAGTGCTCTAGCATCCTGGTCAAAAGGAGTACTCTAGCATCCTGGTCAAAAGGAGTACTCTAGAATCCTGGTCAAAAGGAGTACTCTAGCATCCTGGTCAGAAGGAGTACTCTGGCATCCTGGTCAAAAGGAGTACTCTGGCATCCTGGTCAAAAGGAGTACTCTAGAATCCTGGTCAAAAGGAGTACTCTAGGATCCTGGTCAGAAGGAGTACTCTAGAATCCTGGTCAAAAGGAGTACTCTAGGATCCTGGTCAAAAGGAGTACTCTAGAATCCTGGTCAGAAGGAGTACTCTAGCATCCTGGTCAGAAGGAGTACTCTGGCATCCTGGTCATAAAGAGTGCACTATATAGGGGATAGGGTGTAATTTGGGATTCAGACTTGTGTTTTTAATATTGATGTTTTTACCAATGTCATGCTCTGCTCTCTGTCTACAGTGTTCCTCTTTGTCCAGGACACTGACCTGTTGTCTGATACACCGGCCAATCAAAACCAGGGTTACAATGGCAGTCATGTCAGGGATGCACCGTTCAACCAATCAGAGCTAGGATTCTACACATTTTGGTGTTCCGTTGCACAGATGAACCAATCACACGCAGGTGTCTCACTCTGCATCCCACAGAACCTACGGAACCCGAATCCAACGAACCAATCAGATACAGGATTGCTGGTCCCAGAACAGATCTGGAGGATGGCGAGGGTTCATCGCTGTTTCCAAGCAACCAATCGGACTGCAGATTACTAACCTCACCACCTCACTGGATTACACGTTTGGGGATTTTAGAAGAACCAGGATTCCAGCCAATCAGAGCTTGTGGAGGACTGAGACGTTGGCGCGTGGTGATTGGCTGCTGAGTCCGATGGGGGCGTGACCCGTGGTTGTGGCCCGGTCTGACCCTGGCTGGTCTGACTCCTAACCTCTGACCCCTGACCTGTAACCCCAGACCCCTCTGGTCCTGGCTCTCCAGCTGCTGTGCTGTTTGGGTTCTGGTCCCGTCCGCACCGGGGGAGGGGCCAAAAAGAACAATCAGCCAATCACTATGAAGAAGAGTCGCAGCGTGCAGCGTCTGTCGCTGGCCGGAGAAGAGGAGGTAACACACACACACACACACACACACACACACGAGACACAGGAACACACAGACGTTTGTAGGGTAAACACACAACGTGGAGATCTATTGACTGGACTGTCCCTGGACTACAGTCTCAGGAGTTTCTCTTCTTAATGGATGGATTCCCTTCCATCCACTGACCTCAAAGCTGCCGTCTGTGGTAGTAGACTGTGTGTGTGTGTGTGTGTGTGTGTGTGTGTGTGTGTGTGTGTGTGTGTGTGTGTGTGTGTGTGTGTGTGTGTGTGTGTGTGTGCGTGTGTGTTCTGTGTAGCCTCTACAATAACAACAGTGAAGCATCTCTTTACATCTGGAGCTTTGGACAACTAGAGACTGAGGCATGGAACATGGAACACTGTTGCCTAGCAACTAGCAGCCTGCCTTCCATTCCCCCTGTGTTCTGTTGCTACGCTGCTGCAGTGCAGATCACACTCTCTCTGTAGAGGGCTTATACACAACAACACACACACACACACACACACACACACACACACACACACACACACACACACACACACACACACACACACACACACACACACACACACACACACACACACACACACACACAGAGAGAGAGATATGGGGTGCCATAGACCAGCATGCATCCTCTCTAAATCTCAATTTAGTGAGCTCACATAATAATATTACCCTCTACGCTTCCTGTCATTCACATAACATTCCATTCTACGCTTCCTGTCATTCAGTAACAATACCATCTATGCTTCCTGTCATTCAGTAACATTACCCTCTATGCTTCCTGTCATTCACATAACATTCCATTCTACGCTTCCTGTCATTCAGTAACAATACCATCTATGCTTCCTGTCATTCAGTTACATTACCCTCTACGCTTCCTGTCATTCAGTTACATTACCCTCTACGCTTCCTGTCATTCAGTTACATTACCCTCTACGCTTCCTGTCATTCACATAACATTCCATTCTATGCTTCCTGTCATTCACATAACATTCCATTCTATGCTTCCTGTCATTCAGTTACATTACCCTCGATGCTTCCTGTCATTCAGTAACATTCCATTCTATGCTTCCTGTCATTCACATAACATTCCATTCTATGCTTCCTGTCATTCACATAACATTACCCTCTATGCTTCCTGTCATTCACATAACATTCCATTCTATGCTTCCTGTCATTCACATAACATTACCCTCTATGCTTCCTGTCATTCAGTTACATTACCCTCTATGCTTCCTGTCATTCAGTAACATTACCCTCTATGCTTCCTGTCATTCACATAACATTCCATTCTATGCTTCCTGTCATTCACATAACATTACCCTCTATGCTTCCTGTCATTCAGTTACATTACCCTCTATGCTTCCTGTCATTCAGTAACATTACCCTCTATGCTTCCTGTCATTCACATAACATTCCATTCTATGCTTCCTGTCATTCACATAACATTACCCTCTATGCTTCCTGTCATTCACATAACATTACCCTCTATGCTTCCTGTCATTCACATAACATTCCATTCTATGCTTCCTGTCATTCACATAACATTACCCTCTATGCTTCCTGTCATTCACATAACATTACCCTCTATGCTTCCTGTCATTCAGTAACATTCCATTCTATGCTTCCTGTCATTCAGTAACATTCCATTCTATGCTTCCTGTCATTCAGTTACATTACCCTCTATGCTTCCTGTCATTCACATAACATTCCATTCTATGCTTCCTGTCATTCACATAACATTACCCTCTATGCTTCCTGTCATTCAGTTACATTACCCTCTATGCTTCCTGTCATTCAGTAACATTACCCTCTACGCTTCCTGTCATTCACATAACATTCCATTCTATGCTTCCTGTCATTCACATAACATTCCATTCTATGCTTCCTGTCATTCACATAACATTACCCTCTATGCTTCCTGTCATTCACATAACATTACCCTCTATGCTTCCTGTCATTCACATAACATTCCATTCTATGCTTCCTGTCATTCACATAACATTACCCTCTATGCTTCCTGTCATTCACATAACATTACCCTCTATGCTTCCTGTCATTCACATAACATTACCCTCTATGCTTCCTGTCATTCAGTAACATTACCCTCTATGCTTCCTGTCATTCAGTTACATTACCCTCTATGCTTCCTGTCATTCAGTAACATTACCCTCTACGCTTCCTGTCATTCACATAACATTCCATTCTATGCTTCCTGTCATTCACATAACATTCCAATCTATGCTTCCTGTCATTCACATAACATTCCATTCTACGCTTCCTGTCATTCAGTAACATTACCCTCTACGCTTCCTGTCATTCACATAACATTCCAATCTATGCTTCCTGTCATTCACATAACATTCCATTCTACGCTTCCTGTCATTCAGTTACATTACCCTCTACGCTTCCTGTCATTCAGTAACATTCCATTCTATGCTTCCTGTCATTCACATAACATTCCATTCTATGCTTCCTGTCATTCACATAACATTACCCTCTATGCTTCCTGTCATTCACATAACATTCCATTCTATGCTTCCTGTCATTCACATAACATTACCCTCTATGCTTCCTGTCATTCAGTTACATTACCCTCTATGCTTCCTGTCATTCAGTAACATTACCCTCTATGCTTCCTGTCATTCACATAACATTCCATTCTATGCTTCCTGTCATTCACATAACATTACCCTCTATGCTTCCTGTCATTCAGTTACATTACCCTCTATGCTTCCTGTCATTCAGTAACATTACCCTCTATGCTTCCTGTCATTCACATAACATTCCATTCTATGCTTCCTGTCATTCACATAACATTACCCTCTATGCTTCCTGTCATTCACATAACATTACCCTCTATGCTTCCTGTCATTCACATAACATTCCATTCTATGCTTCCTGTCATTCACATAACATTACCCTCTATGCTTCCTGTCATTCACATAACATTACCCTCTATGCTTCCTGTCATTCAGTAACATTCCATTCTATGCTTCCTGTCATTCAGTAACATTCCATTCTATGCTTCCTGTCATTCAGTTACATTACCCTCTATGCTTCCTGTCATTCACATAACATTCCATTCTATGCTTCCTGTCATTCACATAACATTACCCTCTATGCTTCCTGTCATTCAGTTACATTACCCTCTATGCTTCCTGTCATTCAGTAACATTACCCTCTACGCTTCCTGTCATTCACATAACATTCCATTCTATGCTTCCTGTCATTCACATAACATTCCATTCTATGCTTCCTGTCATTCACATAACATTACCCTCTATGCTTCCTGTCATTCACATAACATTACCCTCTATGCTTCCTGTCATTCACATAACATTCCATTCTATGCTTCCTGTCATTCACATAACATTACCCTCTATGCTTCCTGTCATTCACATAACATTACCCTCTATGCTTCCTGTCATTCACATAACATTACCCTCTATGCTTCCTGTCATTCAGTAACATTACCCTCTATGCTTCCTGTCATTCAGTTACATTACCCTCTATGCTTCCTGTCATTCAGTAACATTACCCTCTACGCTTCCTGTCATTCACATAACATTCCATTCTATGCTTCCTGTCATTCACATAACATTCCAATCTATGCTTCCTGTCATTCACATAACATTCCATTCTACGCTTCCTGTCATTCAGTAACATTACCCTCTACGCTTCCTGTCATTCACATAACATTCCAATCTATGCTTCCTGTCATTCACATAACATTCCATTCTACGCTTCCTGTCATTCAGTTACATTACCCTCTACGCTTCCTGTCATTCACATAACATTCCATTCTATGCTTCCTGTCATTCAGTTACATTACCCTCTACACTTCCTGTCATTCAGTTACATTACCCTCGATGCTTCCTGTCATTCAGTTACATTACCCTCTATGCTTCCTGTCATTCACATAACATTACCCTCTATGCTTCCTGTCATTCACATAACATTACCCTCGATGCTTCCTGTCATTCACATAACATTCCATTCTATGCTTCCTGTCATTCAGTAACATTAGCCTCTATGCTTCCTGTCATTCACATAACATTCCATTCTATGCTTCCTGTCATTCAGTAACAATACCATCTACACTTCCTGTCATTCACATAACATTCCATTCTATGCTTCCTGTCATTCAGTAACATTACCCTCTACACTTCCTGTCATTCACATAACATTCCATTCTATGCTTCCTGTCATTCAGTAACATTACCCTCTACACTTCCTGTCATTCACATAACATTCCATTCTATGCTTCCTGTCATTCACATAACATTCCATTCTATGCTTCCTGTCATTCAGTTACATTACCCTCTACGCTTCCTGTCATTCAGTAACATTACCCTCTACACTTCCTGTCATTCAGTTACATTACCCTCTACGCTTCCTGTCATTCAGTTACATTACCCTCGATGCTTCCTGTCATTCAGTAACATTACCCTCTACGCTTCCTGTCATTCAGTAACATTACCCTCTATGCTTCCTGTCATTCACATAACATTCCATTCTATGCTTCCTGTCATTCAGTAACATTACCCTCTACACTTCCTGTCATTCAGTAACATTACATTCTACGCTTCCTGTCATTCAGTAACAATACCCTCTATGCTTCCTGTCATTCAGTAACATTACCCTCTATGCTTCCTGTCATTCAGTAACATTACCATCTGCACTTCCTGTCATTCAGTAACATTACCATCTACACTTCCTGTCATTCAGTAACATTACCCTCCGTGCTTCCTGTCATTCACATAACATTCCATTCTATGCTTCCTGTCATTCACATAACATTCCATTCTATGCTTCCTGTCATTCAGTAACATTACCCTCTATGCTTCCTGTCATTCAGTAACATTACCATCTACACTTCCTGTCATTCAGTAACATTACCCTCTATGCTTCCTGTCATTCAGTAACATTACCCTCTATGCTTCCTGTCATTCAGTAACATTACCATCTACACTTCCTGTCATTCAGTAACATTACCATCTACACTTCCTGTCATTCAGTAACAATACCCTCCATGCTTCCTGTCATTCAGTAACAATACCCTCCATGCTTCCTGTCATTCACATAACATTCCATTCTACACTTCCTGTCATTCAGTAACATTACCCTCTATGCTTCCTGTCATTCAGTAACATTACCCTCCATGCTTCCTGTCATTCACATAACATTCCATTCTATGCTTCCTGTCATTCAGTAACATTACCATCTACACTTCCTGTCATTCAGTAGATTACCCTCCATGCTTCCTGTCATTCAGTAGATTACCTTCTTTACTTCCTGTCATTCAGTAGATTACCCTCTATGCTTCCTGTCATTCAGTAGATTACCCTCTTTACTTCCTGTCATTCAGTAGATTACCCTCGATGCTTCCTGTCATTCAGTAGATTACCCTCTTTACTTCCTGTCATTCAGTAGATTACCCTCTTTACTTCCTGTCATTCAGTAGATTACCCTCTTTGCTTCCTGTCATTCAGTAGATTACCCTCTTTACTTCCTGTCATTCAGTAGATTACCTTCTTTGCTTCCTGTCATTCAGTAGATTACCCTCTTTACTTCCTGTCATTCAGTAGATTAGCCTCTTTGCTTCCTGTCCGTCAGTAAATTGACTTCTGGATGTGTGCCACCCAAATATGGTAAAAAAAACGGCGAAAAATATATAATATCTCATCCTCTTTCTCTTTCCCGCTCTCTCTCTCTTTCTTTCCCCAGGATAATGACACTGATTCGTCAGGCTGTGCTGAGAAGGCGGAGTCAGGGCTCTACAGCAGCTCCTATACGTCAGGAGCCACTCTGGGGGCGGAGCTACGCATGGGGAGGAGCAGGAGGCTGGCCTCCAGTTTGCAGGTAAAAACAGTAGAAAGAATATGGATGTTTTTACAGCAGAAACGTTCTCTGGATTTCATCAGCAGTGCGATACACAACAGTTACTTGTGATCAAACCTGAGAGTTTTCTTGCACAAAGATATTTACACAAGTGTTTTGGAGACGTGGCGCAATAGTGGCGTGAACGTTTTGGTGCAGACAAAACTTATATTAGTTGTATCACAACCACCGTGTCAAAATGTGAGTGTATCGTAGAGAGAGTTTTGTTATTGTGGTTCCTGTTAGCTATTATTATCGCAAAAGAGACTTACCTGGTTTAATAAACTCTATCCTATTGGTTACCTGGGTAATCAATCAATCCTATCGTCCCATTCAGGTTCCGTGTTGGCTCCGCCCCCGAGACAGGACACGCTCCCCTGAGATCCTGAGTAACATGCCGCGCCCCACGTCCCTGCCCCTCTGCATCCCACCACGCATCGCCATCACACCTGCAGACACAGACAGGTAACATGCCGCGCCCCACGTCCCTGCCCCTCTGCATCCCCCCACGCATCGCCATCACACCTGCAGACACAGACAGGTAACATGCCGCGCCCCACGTCCCTGCCCCTCTGCATCCCACCACGCATCGCCATCACACCTGCAGACACAGACAGGTAACATGCCGCGCCCCCACGTCCCTGCCCCTCTGCATCCCCCCACGCATCGCCATCACACCTGCAGACACAGACAGGTAACATGCCGCGCCCCACGTCCCTGCCCCTCTGCATCCCACCACGCATCGCCATCACACCTGCAGACACAGACAGGTAACACACACCACGTCCCTGCCCCTCTGCATCCCACCACGCATCGCCATCACACCTGCAGACACAGACAGGTAACATGCCGCGCCCCACGTCCCTGCCCCTCTGCATCCCACCACGCATCGCCATCACACCTGCAGACACAGACAGGTAACACACACCATGTCCCTGCCCCTCTGCATCCCACCACGCATCGCCATCACACCTGCAGACACAGACAGGTAACACACACACACCACGTCCCTGCCCCTCTGCATCCCCCCACGCATCGCACCACACCTGCAGACACAGACAGGTAATACGCACACCCACCCACCCCCCGCTGCCGCCGCCACCGCCACCACCACCACCACCACATACAAATATACTTCCATGTAGTGTTGTTGACCTGAGTAGCATTATAAACCATCCTTAGTGTAAGAGCTATTGAAGATTGAAATCCAAAATCGAATTTTATTTTAAAAAGGTGTGAATTGTTCTCCATCCAACCCAAATTCAGAATATACCTTCTTCATAGTCATGGCGTGCTTGGTTCAATAGCTATTGAGGAGAGAAAACCCAAATATCCACAGACTGTCAATCAAATGTATTTATAAAGCTCTTCTTACATCAGCTGATGTCACAAAGTGCTGTACAGAAACCAGCCTCAAACCCCAAACAGCAAGCAATGCAGGTGTAGAAGCACGGTGGCTAGGAAAAACTCCCGAGAAAGGCCAAAACCTAGGAAGAAACCCAGAGAGGAACCAGGCTATGAGGGGTGGCCAGTCCTCTTCTGGCTGTGCCGGGTGGAGATTATAACAGAACATGGCCAAGATGTTCAAACGTTCATAAATGACCAGCATGGTCAAATAATAATAATAATCACAGTGGTTGTAGAGGGTGCAACAGGTCAGCACCTCAGGAGTAAATGTCACCTGGCCTGATGACTCCTTGCTGTCCCCAGTCCACATGGCCGTGCTGCTGCTCCAGTTTCAACTGTTCTGCCTGCGGCTATGGAACCCTGACCCGTTCACCGGACTTGCTACCTGTCCCAGACCTGCTGTTTTCAACTCTCTAGAGACAGCAGGAGCGGAGGCATGGTCCTAGGGCTCAGGTCCTCTGAGAGAGAGACAGAGAAAGAGAGAAAAAGAGAGAAAGAGAGAGAGAATTAGAGGGAGCATACTTAAATTCACACAAGACACCGGATAAGACAGGAGAAATACTCCAGATATAACAGACTGTCCCTAGGCCCCAACACATAAACTACTGCAGCATAAATACTGGAGGCTGAGACAGGAGGGGTAGGGAGACACTGTGGCCCCATCCAGCGATACCCCTGGACAGGGCCAAACAGGCAGGATATAACCCCACCCACAAAGCACAGCCCCCACACCACTAGAGGGATACCGTCAACCACCAACTTACTATCCTGAGACAAGGCAGAGTATAGCCCACAAAGATCTCCCCACGTCACGAACCCAAAGGGGGGGGGGGGCAACAACCCGGACAGGAAGATCACGTCAGTGACTCAACCCACTCAAGCGACGCACCCCTCCTAGGAATGGCATGGAAGAGCACCAGTAAGCCAGTGACTCAGCCCCGGTAATAGGGGGTTTAGAGGCAGATAATCCCGGTGGAGAGAGGTGAACCTAGCCAATGTAAAAACTAATTTTACCTCGGTAGCTGAGTCATTGTCTTGGAAGTGGTGATTCTACAATAACAGAACCAAGTATAATAGCATAGTACAACATTACTGTTACACCAAAAACACCACTTTAGTCAACACCACTACCGGTCAGACTCTGACTACAACATGTCCCCCAAAAACTCAGTCTCACGCAATTCTATCGCCAGCGAAGGGTGAGAAGGGGGGGAGGGAGAGTGTCAGTGTGTGTCTGAGTCAAACCGTTGGCCAATTGACATTATCATGACTACATATCGTAATATACTCTGTCTATATTAATCTCTCTCTATGTCTTTTCCTGGAGATCTACTGTCCTGTGGAATGAAAACCTACTGGACAGTAGATCTCCAGGAAGAGGGTTGGAATGAAAACCTACAGGACGGTAGATCTCCAGGAAGAGGGTTGAAATGAAAACCTACAGGACGGTAGATCTCCAGGAAGAGGGTTGGAATGAAAACCTACAGGACAGTAGATCTCCAGGAAGAGGGACTGAAAACCTACAGGACAGTAGATCTCCAGGAAGAGGGACTGAAAACCTACAGGACAGTAGATCTCCAGGAAGAGGGTTGGACTGAAAACCTACAGGACAGTAGATCTCCAGGAAGAGAGTTGGACTGAAAACCTACAGGACAGTAGATCTCCAGGAAGAGGGACTGAAAACCTACAGGACAGTAGATCTCCAGGAAGAGGGTTGGAATGAAAACCTACAGGACAGTAGATCTCCAGGAAGAGGGTTGGAATGAAAACCTACAGGACGGTAGATCTCCAGGAAGAGGGTTGGAATGAAAACCTACAGGACAGTAGATCTCCAGGAAGAGGGACTGAAAACCTACAGGACAGTAGATCTCCAGGAAGAGGGACTGAAAACCTACAGGACAGTAGATCTCCAGGAAGAGGGTTGGACTGAAAACCTACAGGACAGTAGATCTCCAGGAAGAGGGTTGGACTGAAAACCTACAGCACAGTAGATCTCCAGGAAGAGGGTTGGACTGAAAACCTACAGGACAGTAGATCTCCAGGAAGAGGGACTGAAAACCTACAGGACAGTAGATCTCCAGGAAGAGGGACTGAAAACCTACAGGACAGTAGATCTCCAGGAAGAGGGTTGGACTGAAAACCTACAGGACAGTAGATCTCCAGGAAGAGAGTTGGACTGAAAACCTACAGGACAGTAGATCTCCAGGAAGAGGGTTGGAATGAAAACCTACAGGACAGTAGATCTCCAGGAAGAGGGACTGAAAACCTACAGGACAGTAGATCTCCAGGAAGAGGGACTGAAAACCTACAGGACAGTAGATCTCCAGGAAGAGGGACTGAAAACCTACAGGACAGTAGATCTCCAGGAAGAGGGTTGGACTGAAAACCTACAGGACAGTAGATCTCCAGGAAGAGGGTTGGAATGAAAACCTACAGGACAGTAGATCTCCAGGAAGAGGGTTGGACTGAAAACCTACAGGACAGTAGATCTCCAGGAAGAGGGACTGAAAACCTACAGATCTCCAGGAAGAGGGTTGGACAGCCCTGGTCTATAGTTTGTGAACAACATCTGCTCTGATGTTCTCACCAGACAGTAGTTGAGGAAGATATGAATGCATATTCCCATTGAAACAGATTGAGAATCAAATGATTGAAATTTTACCAGTTTGGACAAGTCACTGGTAAAAACGTGAAGACCTCGGTCAACGTGTTGTATTTCTGTTGTCCCGCATTTGGGTATTTTAAATGTGGTCACCCTTTCTCCTCCCCCCCTTCAGTAGTTTCCAGGTGGAGAATGGTTCCCCCCCTCTTCAGTAGTTTCCAGGTGGAGAATGGTCCCCCCCCTCTCTCTTCAGTAGTTTCCAGGTGGAGAATGGTTCCCCCCCTCTCTTTAGTAGTTTCCAGGTGGAGAATGGTTCACCCCCCTCTCTTCAGTAGTTTCCAGGTGGAGAATGGTTCACCCCTCTCTTCAGTAGTTTCCAGGTGGAGAATGGTTCCCCCCCCTCTCTTCAGTAGTTTCCAGGTGGAGAATGGTTCACCCCTCCTCTCTTCAGTAGTTTCCAGGTGGAGAATGGTTCCCCCCTCTCTTCAGTAGTTTCCAGGTGGAGAATGGTTCACCCCTCTCTTCAGTAGTTTCCAGGTGGAGAACGGTTCCCCCCCCCTCTCTTCAGTAGTTTCCAGGTGGAGAACGGTTCCCCCCCCCTCTCTTCAGTAGTTTCTAGGTGGAGAACGGTTCACCCCTCTCTCTTCAGTAGTTTCTAGGTGGAGAACGGTTCCCCCCCTCCTCTTCAGTAGTTTCCAGGTGGAGAACGGTCCCCCCCCCTCTCTTCAGTAGTTTCCAGGTGGAGAATGGTTCCCCTCCCTCTCTTCAGTAGTTTCCAGGTGGAGAATGGTTCACCCCCCCTCTCTTCAGTAGTTTCCAGGTGGAGAATGGTCCCCCCCCTCTCTTCAGTAGTTTCCAGGTGGAGAACGGTTCCCCCCCCCCTCTTCAGTAGTTTCCAGGTGGAGAATGGTTCACCCCTCTCTTCAGTAGTTTCCAGGTGGAGAATGGTTCACCCCTCTCTTCAGTAGTTTCCAGGTGGAGAATGGTTCACCCCCTCTCTTCAGTAGTTTCCAGGTGGAGAATGGTTCACCCCCTCTCTTCAGTAGTTTCCAGGTGGAGAACGGTTCCCCCCCCCTCTTCAGTAGTTTCCAGGTGGAGAATGGTTCACCCCTCTCTTCAGTAGTTTCCAGGTGGAGAATGGTTCCCCCCCTCTCTTCAGTAGTTTCCAGGTGGAGAACGGTTCCCCCCCCCCTCTTCAGTAGTTTCCAGGTGGAGAATGGTTCCCCCCCCCTCTCTTCAGTAGTTTCCAGGTGGAGAATGGTTCCCCCTCTCTTCAGTAGTTTCCAGGTGGAGAATGGTTCACCCCTCTCTTCAGTAGTTTCCAGGTGGAGAATGGTTCCCCCCTCTTCAGTAGTTTCCAGGTGGAGAATGGTTCCCCCCCCTCTCTTCAGTAGTTTCCAGGTGGAGAATGGTTCCCCCTCTCTTCAGTAGTTTCTAGGTGGAGAATGGTTCCCCCCTCTCTTCAGTAGTTTCCAGGTGGAGAATGGTTCCCCCCTCTCTTCAGTAGTTTCCAGGTGGAGAATGGTTCCCCCCTCTTCAGTAGTTTCCAGGTGGAGAATGGTTCCCCCCTCTCTTCAGTAGTTTCCAGGTGGAGAATGGTTCCCCCCTCTCTTCAGTAGTTTCCAGGTGGAGAATGGTTCACCCCTCTCTTCAGTAGTTTCCAGGTGGAGAACGGTTTCCCCCCCTCTCTTCAGTAGTTTCCAGGTGGAGAATGGTTCCCCCCTCTCTTCAGTAGTTTCCAGGTGGAGAACGGTTCCCCCCCTCTTCAGTAGTTTCCAGGTGGAGAATGGTTCACCCCTCTCTTCAGTAGTTTCCAGGTGGAGAATGGTTCCCCCTCTCTTCAGTAGTTTCCAGGTGGAGAACGGTTCCCCCCCTCTTCAGTAGTTTCCAGGTGGAGAATGGTTCCCCCCTCTCTTCAGTAGTTTCCAGGTGGAGAATGGTTCCCCCCCTCTCTTCAGTAGTTTCCAGGTGGAGAATGGTTCACCCCTCTCTTCAGTAGTTTCCAGGTGGAGAATGGTTCCCCCCCTCTTCAGTAGTTTCCAGGTGGAGAATGGTTCCCCCCTCTCTTCAGTAGTTTCCAGGTGGAGAATGGTTCCCCCTCTCTTCAGTAGTTTCTAGGTGGAGAATGGTTCCCCCCCTCTCTTCAGTAGTTTCCAGGTGGAGAATGGTTCCCCCCTCTCTTCAGTAGTTTCCAGGTGGAGAATGGTTCCCCCCTCTTCAGTAGTTTCCAGGTGGAGAATGGTTCCCCCCTCTCTTCAGTAGTTTCCAGGTGGAGAATGGTTCCCCCCTCTCTTCAGTAGTTTCCAGGTGGAGAATGGTTCCCCCTCTCTTCAGTAGTTTCCAGGTGGAGAATGGTTCCTCCCAGTAGTTTCTCTTCAGTAGTTTCCAGGTGGAGAATGGTTCCCCCTCTCTTCAGTAGTTTCCAGGTGGAGAATGGTTCCCCCCCCCTCTCTTCAGTAGTTTCCAGGTGGAGAACGGTTCCCCCCCCCTCTTCAGTAGTTTCCAGGTGGAGAATGGTTCACCCCTCTCTTCAGTAGTTTCCAGGTGGAGAATGGTTCACCCCTCTCTTCAGTAGTTTCCAGGTGGAGAATGGTTTCCCCCCCTCTCTTCAGTAGTTTCCAGGTGGAGAACGGTTCCCCCCTCTTCAGTAGTTTCCAGGTGGAGAATGGTTCACCCCTCTCTTCAGTAGTTTCCAGGTGGAGAATGGTTCACCCCTCTCTTCAGTAGTTTCCAGGTGGAGAATGGTTCACCCCTCTCTCTTCAGTAGTTTCCAGGTGGAGAATGCTTCACCCCCCCTCTTCAGTAGTTTCCAGGTGGAGAATGGTTCCCCCCCTCTCTTCAGTAGTTTCCAGGTGGAGAACGGTTCCCCCCCCCCTCTTCAGTAGTTTCCAGGTGGAGAATGGTTCCCCCCCCCTCTTCAGTAGTTTCCAGGTGGAGAATGGTTCCCCCCTCTTCAGTAGTTTCCAGGTGGAGAATGGTTCCCCCCTCTCTTCAGTAGTTTCCAGGTGGAGAATGGTTCCCCCCTCTCTTCAGTAGTTTCTAGGTGGAGAATGGTTCCCCCCCTCTCTTCAGTAGTTTCCAGGTGGAGAATGGTTCACCCCCCTCTCTTCAGTAGTTTCCAGGTGGTGAATGGTTCCCCCTCTCTTCAGTAGTTTCCAGGTGGAGAATGGTTCCCCCTCTCTTCAGTAGTTTCCAGGTGGAGAATGGTTCTCTTCAGTAGTTTCCAGGTGGAGAATGGTTCCCCCCTCTCTTCAGTAGTTTCCAGGTGGAGAATGGTTCACCCCCTCTTCAGTAGTTTCCAGGTGGAGAATGGTTCACCCCTCTCTTCAGTAGTTTCCAGGTGGAGAATGGTTCCCCCCCCCCTCTCTTCAGTAGTTTCCAGGTGGAGAATGGTTCACCCCTCTCTTCAGTAGTTTCCAGGTGGAGAATGGTTCACCCCCCTCTCTTCAGTAGTTTCCAGGTGGAGAATGGTTCACCCCCCTCTTCAGTAGTTTCCAGGTGGAGAATGGTTCACCCCTCTCTTCAGTAGTTTCCAGGTGGAGAATGGTTCCCCCCCTCTCTTCAGTAGTTTCCAGGTGGAGAATGGTTCCCCCCTCTCTTCAGTAGTTTCCAGGTGGAGAACGGTTCCCCCCTCTTCAGTAGTTTCCAGGTGGAGAATGGTTCACCCCTCTCTTCAGTAGTTTCCAGGTGGAGAATGGTTCACCCCTCTCTTCAGTAGTTTCCAGGTGGAGAATGGTTTCCCCCCTCTCTTCAGTAGTTTCCAGGTGGAGAACGGTTCCCCCCCCCTCTTCAGTAGTTTCCAGGTGGAGAATGGTTCACCCCTCTCTTCAGTAGTTTCCAGGTGGAGAATGGTTCACCCCTCTCTCTTCAGTAGTTTCCAGGTGGAGAATGCTTCACCCCCCCTCTTCAGTAGTTTCCAGGTGGAGAATGGTTCACCCCTCTCTTCAGTAGTTTCCAGGTGGAGAATGGTTCCCCCCCCCTCTCTTCAGTAGTTTCCAGGTGGAGAATGGTTCACCCCCCTCTCTTCAGTAGTTTCTAGGTGGAGAATGGTTCACCCCTCTCTTCAGTAGTTTCCAGGTGGAGAACGGTTCCCCCCCTCTCTTCAGTAGTTTCCAGGTGGAGAATGGTTCACCCCTCTCTTCAGTAGTTTCCAGGTGGAGAATGGTTCACCCCCCTCTTCAGTAGTTTCCAGGTGGAGAATGGTTCCCCCCCCCTCTCTTCAGTAGTTTCCAGGTGGAGAATGGTTCCCCCCCTCTCTTCAGTAGTTTCCAGGTGGAGAATGGTTCCCCCCCCCCTCTTCAGTAGTTTCCAGGTGGAGAATGGTTCACCCCTCTCTTCAGTAGTTTCCAGGTGGAGAACGGTCCCCCCCCCCTCTTCAGTAGTTTCCAGGTGGAGAATGGTTCACCCCTCTCTTCAGTAGTTTCCAGGTGGAGAACGGTTCCCCCCCCCTCTTCAGTAGTTTCCAGGTGGAGAATGGTTCACCCCTCTCTTCAGTAGTTTCCAGGTGGAGAATGGTTCACCCCTCTCTTCAGTAGTTTCCAGGTGGAGAATGGTTCACCCCTCTCTT
This sequence comes from Oncorhynchus masou masou, assembly GCF_036934945.1. Lineage (NCBI taxonomy): Eukaryota > Metazoa > Chordata > Actinopteri > Salmoniformes > Salmonidae > Oncorhynchus > Oncorhynchus masou. Next base: position 124,855 of record NW_027001261.1, read on the forward strand.
CAGTAGTTTCCAGGTGGAGAATGGTTCACCCCTCTCTTCAGTAGTTTCCAGGTGGAGAATGGTTTGTAATATAATATACTAATCATAGTGTCTGTCTATCTCTTCCCCAACCTCTCAGTGAGCTGGAGAACGGGGTGTCTCCGGGCCATACCCCTCTTGGCTCCCAGAGTCCCAGCCTGACCCTGCACCCATCCTTCCCCCAGGGGGGTCGACGGGAGTCCTTCCTCTACCGGTCAGACTCTGACTACGACATGTCCCCCAAAAACTCAGTCTCGCGCAATTCTATCGCCAGCGAAGGGTGAGAAGGGGGGGAGGGAGAGTGTCAGTGTGTGTCTGAGTCAATGAGTCAAATCGTTGGCTAATTTGCATTATCATGACTGCATATCCTAATATACTCTGTCTTTCTCACTCTCTCTCTCTCTCTCTCTGTCTCTAACACTCACTCTCCCTCTCTCTCTCTCTCTCTCTCTCTCTCTGTCTCTAACACTCACTCTCTCTGTCTCTCTCTCTCTCTGAGAATGTTAGTGTGTATGAGTCAAACCATTGGCTAATTTGCATTATCATGACTGCATATCCTAATATACTCTGTCTCACTCTCTCTCTGTTTCTAACACTCTCTCTCTCTCTCGCTCTCTCTGTTTCTAACACTCTCTCCTTCTCACTTTCTTGCTCTCTCTTTCTCACATTCTCTCTCTCTCTCTCTCCCTCTCTCTCTTCCTCTCTCTCTCTCCCTCTCTCTCTTCCTCTCTCTCTCACCCTCTCTCTCTTCCCCCTCTCTCTCTCTCTCTCTCTCTCTCTCTCTCTCTCTCTCTCTCTCTCTCTCTCTCTCTCTTCCCCTCTCTCTCTCCCTCTCTCTCTCTCTCTCTCTCCCCTCTCTCTCTCTCTCTCCCTCTCTCTCTTCCTCTCTCTCTCTCCCTCTCTCCCTCTCTCTCTCTCTCTCTCTCTCTCTCCCTCCCTTTCAGGCATGCAGGAGAAGACTTTATTGTTACCCCCTTTGCTCAGGTGTTAGCCAGCCTGCGCTCGGTACGGAGCAACTTCACCCTCCTCGCCAACATCTCCATGCCAACCGTCAAGTCAGTGCTCACCTGTCAATCAAAACTTCTAACAGCTGTACTGCGTCCCAAATCAAATGCTATGTAGTGATCTACTTTAGACCAGGGCCCCATAGGGCTGCTATATAGTGATCTACGATCTACTTTAGACCAGGACCCCATAGGCCTGCTATATAGTGATCTACTTTAGACGAGGGCCCCATAGGCCTGCTATATAGTGATCTACTTTAGACCAGGACCCCATAGGCCTGCTATATAGTGATCTACTTTAGACCAGGACCCCATAGACCTGCTATATAGTGATCTACTTTAGAGCAGGACCCCATAGGGCTGCTATATAGTGATCTACTTTAGACCAGGACCCCATAGGGCTGCTATATAGTGATCTACTTTAGACCAGGACCCCATAGGCCTGCTATATAGTGATCTACTTTAGAGCAGGACCCCATAGGCCTGCTATATAGTGATCTACTTTAGAGCAGGACCCCATAGGCCTGCTATATAGTGATCTACTTTAGACCAGGACACCATAGGCCTGCTATATAGTGATCTACTTTAGACCAGAACCCCATAGGGCTGCTATATAGTGATCTACCATATAGGCTTGCTATATAGTGATCTACTTTAGACCAGGGCCCCATAGGCCTGCTATATAGTGATCTACTTTAGACGAGGGCCCCATAGGCCTGCTATATAGTGATCTACTTTAGACCAGGACCCCATAGGCCTGCTATATAGTGATCTACTTTAGACCAGGACCCCATAGGCCTGCTATATAGTGATCTACTTTAGACCAGAACCCCATAGGGCTGCTATATAGTGATCTACTTTAGACCAGGACCCCATAGGCTTGCTATATAGTGATCTACTTTAGACCAGGGCCCCATAGGCCTGCTATATAGTGATCTACTTTAGACCAGGGCCCCATAGGGCTGCTATATAGTGATCTACTTTAGACCAGGGCCCCATAGGGCTGCTATATAGTGATCTACTTTAGACAAGGACCCCATAGGGCTGCTATATAGTGATCTACTTTAGACCAGGGCCCCATAGGCCTGCTATATAGTGATCTACTTTAGACAAGGACCCCATAGGGCTGCTATATAGTGATCTACTTTAGACCAGGACCCCATATGGCTTCCATTTGCTTATTGAGAGTTTCCTACCTCATTTACCCAGTTAGCAAGCCAATTAGAATGTGTGTTTTGCATGTAACTGGTTTGTAACTGATGACTGATGTGACATGTAGCTCGTGGATGTAATTGGCTGCCTGTCTACCTCGACTAGCCAATAACAGTAATGATAGCTATGGGTCACATTTACTCACCAGGTCTTTTAATGGGCCTTTCAATAGGCCTTTCAATGGGCCCTTCAATGGGCCTTTCAATGGGCCTTTCAATGGGCCTTTCAATGGGCCTTTCAATGAGCCTTTCAATGGGCCTTTCAATGGGCCTTTCAATGGGCCTTTCAATGGGCCTTTCAATGAGCCTTTCAATGGGCCTTTCAATGGGCTTTTCAATGGGCCCTTCAATTGGCCTTTCAATGGGCATTTCAATGGGCCTGTCAATGGGCCTGTCAATGGGCATTTCAGTGGGCCTTTCAATGGGCCTTTCAATGGGCCCTTCAATTGGCCTTTCAATGGGTCTTCAATGGGCTTTTCAATGGGCCTTGTATAACACCAATGTTTAATACTGCCCCCCCCCCCTCTCCCGCCTCCCTCAGTCTGAACTTCACTCCAAGACAATGTCAAGCTATTGTAACCCCGTGAGTTCTAACTGGTTGGTGTAATTCCCTGTCTTGTCCACAGGAGGTCTCCACTGGGCGGTGTAGCGCCCCACAACCCCAGAGCAGCTCTATCAGATCAACAGTATGAGCAGCTGGCTACAGACACTCTGGAGGAGCTGGACTGGTGTCTGGACCAGCTAGAGACCATCCAGACTCACCGCTCTGTCAGCGATATGGCCTCCAACAAGGTACTACCGTGATATAAACACAACCATGATGTAACCACAACACAACCATGATATAACCACAACACAACCATGATATAACCACAACGCAACCATGATATAACCACAACACAACCATGATATAACCACAACACAACCATGATATAACCACAACACAATCATGATGAAACCACAACACAACCATGATGAAATCACAACACAACCATGATGAAACCACAACACAACCATGATGAAACCACAACACAACCATGATATAACCACAACGCAACCATGATATAACCACAACACAACCATGATATAACCACAACACAACCATGATATAACCACAACACAACCATGATGAAACCACAACACAACCATGATATAACCACAACACAACAATGATGAAACCACAACACAACCATGATATAACCACAACACAACCATGATGAAAGCACAACACAACCATGATATAACCACAACACAACCATGATATAACCACAACACAACCATGATGAAACCACAACACAACCATGATATAATCACAACGCAACCATGATATTACCACAACACAACCATGATATTACCACAACACAACCATGATATAACCACAACACAACCATGATATAACCACAACACAACCATGATATAACCACAACACAACCATGATATAACTACTACACAACCATGATATAACCACAACACAACCATGATATAACCACAACACAACCATGATATAACTACTACACAACCATGATATAACCACACCACAACTATGATATAACCACAACACAACCATGATATAACCACAACACAACCATGATATAACTACTACACAACAATATAATCTCACCACAGCTTCAACACTTATGAGCAGTGAACTGACTAACCCTACAGTAAAACATCCTCAACCTGCTCCCCCCTTCCCCCCCCCCCCCTCTCAGTTTAAGAGGATGTTAAACAGGGAGCTGTCTCACCTATCAGAGATGAGTCGTTCGGGTAACCAGGTGTCTGAGTACATCTCCAGCACCTTCATGGGTGAGTACACCTACCTGGATATACCTGTAGTTACCTGGATATACCTGTAGTTACCTGGATATACCTGAAGTAACCTGTCTGTTCTTAGCTGTCTATCTGTTCATACCTGTCTGTCTGTTCTTACCTGTCTGTCTGTTCATACCTGTCTATCTGCTCATACCTGTCTGTCTGTTCTTACCTGTCTGTCTGTCTGTCTGTTCATACCTGTCTGTCTGTCTGTTCATACCTGTCTGTCTGTCTGTTCATACCTGTCTGTCTGTAAATACCTGTCTGTCTGTTCATACCTGTCTATCTGTTAATACCTGTCTATCTGTTCATACCTGTCTGCCTGTTCATACCTGTCTATCTGTTAATACCTGTCTGTCTGTTCATACCTGTCTGTCTGTTAATACCTGTCTGTCCATACCTGTCTGTCTGTTCATACCTGTCTGTGTATTTACCTGTCTGTCTGTTCATACCTGTCTGCCTGTCTGTTAATACCTGTCTATCTGTTCATACCTGTCTGCCTGTTTATACCTGTCTGTCTGTTCATACCTGTCTGTCTGTTCTTACCTGTCTGTCTGTTCTTACCTGTCTGTCTGTCTGTTAATACCTGTCTATCTGTTCATACCTGTCTGTCTGTTCATACCTGTCTGTCTGTTCATACCTGTCTGTGTATTTACCTGTCTGTCATACCTGTCTGTCTGTTCATACCTGTCTGTCTGTCTGTTCATACCTGTCTGTCTGTTCATACCTGTCTGTCTGTTAATACCTGTCTATCTGTTCATACCTGTCTGTCTGTTAATACCTGTCTGTCTGTTAATACCTGTCTATCTGTTCATACCTGTCTGTCTGTTCTTACCTGTCTGTCTGTTAATACCTGTCTATCTGGTCATACCTGTCTGTCTGTCTGTCTGGTCATAACTGTCTGTCTGTTAATACCTGTCTGTCTGTTCATACCTGTCTGTCTGTCTGTCTGTTCATACCTGTCTGTCTGTTCATACCTGTCTGTCGGTTCATACCTGTCTGTCTGTTCTTACCTGTCTGTCTGTTAATACCTGTCTATCTGGTCATACCTGTCTGTCTGTCTGTCTGTTCATACCTGTCTGTCTGTTAATACCTGTCTATCTGGTCATACCTGTCTGTCTGTTAATACCTGTCTATCTGGTCATACCTGTCTGCCTGTCCATTAATACCTGTCTGTCTGCTCATCCCTGTCTGTCTGTTCATACCTGTCTGTGTATTTACCTGTCTGTTCATACCTGTCTATATTCTACATCACCTGTCTACCTGTACTTGGCCACCCGTACATTTCTGTGTCCTGGGTATATCACTCTGCCTGCGCTAGTATGTGTGTATAACATGTGTGTCTCTATCCCCTAGACCAGCCCAACGAGGTGGAGCTGCCGTCCCCTAATCTAAAGGAGAAGTCTATGTGTGTCTCTATCCCCTAGACCAGCCCAACGAGGTGGAGCTGTCGTCCCCTCGTCTAAAGGAGAAGTCTATGTGTGTCTCTATCCCCTAGACCAGCCCAACGAGGTGGAGCTGCCGTCCCCTAATCTAAAGGAGAAGTCTATGTGTGTATCTATCCCCTAGACCAGCCCAACGAGGTGGAGCTGCCGTCCCCTCGTCTAAAGGAGAAGTCTATGTGTGTCTCTATCCCCTAGACCAGCCCAACGAGGTGGAGCTGCCGTCCCCTCGTCTAAAGGAGAAGTCTATGTGTGTCTCTATCCCCTAGACCAGCCCAACGAGGTGGAGCTGCCGTCCCCTAATCTAAAGGAGAAGTCTATGTGTGTATCTATCCCCTAGACCAGCCCAACGAGGTGGAGCTGCCGTCCCCTAATCTAAAGGAGAAGTCTATGTGTGTCTTTATCCCCTAGACCAGCCCAACGAGGTGGAGCTGTCGTCCCCTCGTCTAAAGGAGAAGTCTATGTGTGTCTCTATCCCCTAGACCAGCCCAACGAGGTGGAGCTGCCGTCCCCTAATCTAAAGGAGAAGTCTATGTGTGTCTCTATCCCCTAGACCAGCCCAACGAGGTGGAGCTGTCGTCCCCTCGTCTAAAGGAGAAGTCTATGTGTGTCTCTATCCCCTAGACCAGCCCAACGAGGTGGAGCTGCCGTCCCCTAATCTAAAGGAGAAGTCTATGTGTGTCTCTATCCCCTAGACCAGCCCAACGAGGTGAAGCTGCCTTCCCCTAATCTAAAGGAGAAGTCTATGTGTGTCTCTATCCCCTAGACCAGCCCAACGAGGTGGAGCTGTCGTCCCCTAATCTAAAGGAGAAGTCTATGTGTGTCTCTATCCCCTAGACCAGCCCAACGAGGTGGAGCTGCCGTCCCCTCGTCTAAAGGAGAAGTCTATGTGTGTCTCTATCCCCTAGACCAGCCCAACGAGGTGGAGCTGCCGTCCCCTAATCTAAAGGAGAAGTCTATGTGTGTCTCTATCCCCTAGACCAGCCCAACGAGGTGGAGCTGCCGTCCCCTAATCTAAAGGAGAAGTCTATGTGTGTCTCTATCCCCTAGACCAGCCCAACGAGGTGGAGCTGCCGTCCCCTAATCTAAAGGAGAAGTCTATGTGTGTCTCTATCCCCTAGACCAGCCCAACGAGGTGGAGCTGCCATCCCCTCGTCTAAAGGAGAAGTCTATGTGTGTCTCTATCCCCTAGACCAGCCCAACGAGGTGGAGCTGCCGTCCCCTAATCTAAAGGAGAAGTCTATGTGTGTCTCTATCCCCTAGACCAGCCCAACGAGGTGGAGCTGCCTTCCCCTAATCTAAAGGAGATGTTTGTGTGTCTCTATCCCCTAGACCAGCCCAACGAGGTGGAGCTATCGTCCCCTCGTCTAAAGGAGAAGTCTATGTGTGTCTCTATCCCCTAGACCAGCCCAACGAGGTGGAGCTGCCGTCCCCTAATCTAAAGGAGAAGTCTATGTGTGTCTCTATCCCCTAGACCAGCCCAACGAGGTGAAGCTGTCGTCCCCTCGTCTAAAGGAGATGTCTATGTGTGTCTCCATCCCCTAGACCAGCCCAACGAGGTGGAGCTGCCGTCCCCTAATCTAAAGGAGAAGTCTATGTGTGTCTCTATCCCCTAGACCAGCCCAACGAGGTGGAGCTATCGTCCCCTCGTCTAAAGGAGAAGTCTATGTGTGTCTCTATCCCCTAGACCAGCCCAACGAGGTGGAGCTGCCGTCCCCTAATCTAAAGGAGAAGTCTATGTGTGTCTCTATCCCCTAGACCAGCCCAACGAGGTGAAGCTGTCGTCCCCTCGTCTAAAGGAGATGTCTATGTGTGTCTCCATCCCCTAGACCAGCCCAACGAGGTGGAGCTGCCGTCCCCTAATCTAAAGGAGAAGTCTATGTGTGTCTCTATCCCCTAGACCAGCCCAACGAGGTGGAGCTGCCTTCCCCTAATCTAAAGGAGATGTTTGTGTGTCTCTATCCCCTAGACCAGCCCAACGAGGTGGAGCTGCCTTCCCCTAATCTAAAGGAGATGTTTGTGTGTCTCTATCCCCTAGACCAGCCCAACGAGGTGGAGCTGCCGTCCCCTCGTCTAAAGGAGAAGTCTATGTGTGTCTCTATCCCCTAGACCAGCCCAACGAGGTGGAGCTGCCGTCCCCTCGTCTAAAGGAGAAGTCTATGTGTGTCTCTATCCCCTAGACCAGCCCAACGAGGTGGAGCTGCCGTCCCCTAATCTAAAGGAGAAGTCTATGTGTGTCTCTAACCCCTAGACCAGCCCAACGAGGTGGAGCTGCCGTCCCCTAATCTAAAGGAGAAGTCTATGTGTGTCTCTATCCCCTAGACCAGCCCAACAAGGTGGAGCTGTCGTTCCCTCGTCTAAAGGAGAAGTCTATGTGTGTCTCTATCCCCTAGACCAGCCCAACGAGGTGGAGCTGTCGTCCCCTCGTCTAAAGGAGAAGTCTATGTGTGTCTCTATCCCCTAGACCAGCCCAACGAGGTGGAGCTGTCGTCCCCTCGTCTAAAGGAGAAGTCTATGTGTGTCTCTAACCCCTAGACCAGCCCAACGAGGTGGAGGTGGAGCTGTTGTCCCCTCGTCTAAAGGAGAAGTCTATGTGTGTCTCTAACCCCTAGACCAGCCCAATGAGGTGGAGGTGGAGCTGCCGTCCCCTCGTCTAAAGGAGAAGTCTATGAGTCAGATTAGCGGAGTGAGGAATCTGTCCCACAGCTCCACTCTGTCCTCCTCTTCTGTCCCGCGCTTCGGAGTCAACACTGAACAGGAGGACCATCTAGCCAGGGTAAAGTATGCAAGGCTCGCTCATATGCATACACACACACACACACACACACACACACACACACACACACACACACACACACACACACACACACACACACACACACACACACACACACACACACACACACACACACACACGCACCATAACACGTACGTACACACACACACAGTCGTGGCCAAAAGTGGAGAATAACTCAAAAATGTATTTCCACAAAGTTTGCTGCTTCAGTGTCTTTAGATATTTCTGTCAGATGTTACTATGGATACTGAAGTATAATTACAAGCATTTCACAAGTGTCAAAGGCTTTTATTGACAATTACATGAAGTTGACGCAAAGAGTCAATATTTGCAGTGTTGACCCTTCTTTTTCAAGACCTCTGCAATCCACCCTGGCATGCTGTCAATTAACTTCTGGGCCACATCCTGACTGATGGCAGCCCATTCTTGCATAATCAATGCTTGGAGTTTGTGGGTTTTTGTTTGTCCACCTGCCTCTTGAGGATTGACCACAAGTTCTCAATGGGATTAAGGTCTGGGGCGTTTCCTGGCCATGGACCCAAAATATTGATGTTTTGTTCCACGAGCCACTGAGTTATCACTTTTGCCTTATGGCAAGGTGCTCCATCATGCTGACACGGTATTGTTCGTCACCAAACTGTTCCTGGATGGTTGGGAGGAGTTGCTCTCGGAGGATGTGCTGGTACCATTCTTTATTCATGGCTGTGTTCTTAGGCAAAACTGTGAGGGAGCCCACTCCCTTGGCTGAGAAGCAACCCCACACATGAATGGACTTTACTGATGCTTTACTGTTGGCATGACACAGGACTGATGGTAGCGCTCACCTTGTCTTCTCCAGACAAGCTTTTTTTCCGAATCCCAAACAATCGGAAAGGGTATTCATCAGAGAAAATGACTTTACCCCAGTCCTCAGCAGTCCAATCCCTGTACCTTTTGCAGAATATCAAGAAAACAAAGATAACTAAGGTCAGGGTGTGACAATCAGTCTGTCCCTGATGTTTTTCATGGAGAGGAGTGGCTTCTTTGCTGCCCTTCTTGACACCAGGCCATCCTCCAGAAGTCTTCGCCTCACTGTGCGTGCAGATGCACTCACACCTGCCTGCTGCCATTCCTGGGCAAGCTCTGTATTGGTGGTGCCCCGATCCCACAGCTGAATCAACTTTAGGAGACGGTCCTGGCGCTTGCTGGACTTTCTTGGGCGCCCCGAAGCCTTCTTCACAACAATTGAACCGCTCTCCTTGAAGTTCTTGATGATCCGATAAATGGTTGATTTAGGTGCAATCTTACTGGCAGCAATATCCTTGCCTGCAAAGCCCTTTTTGTGCAAAGCAATGATGACAGCACATGTTTCCTTGCAGGTAACCATGGTTGACAGAGGATGAACAATGATTCCAAGCATCACCCTCCTTTTGAAGCTTCCAGTCTTGTCCTCGTCAATCAGCATGACAGAGTGATCTCCAGCCTTGTCCTCGTCAATACACACCTGTGTTAACGAGAGAATCACTGACATGATGTCAGCTGGTCCTTTTGTGTCAGGGCTGAAATGCGATTCAGTTCATTTGCATGGCAAAGAGGGACTTTGCAATTAGTTGCGATTCATCTGATCACTCTTCAGAACATTCTGGAGTGTTTGCAAATTGCCATCATACAAACTGAGGCAGCAGACTTTGTGAAAATGTATATTTGTGTCATTCTCAAAACCTTTGGCCACAACTGTACATACACAAATACCTTCTCAGTCAATCAGTCAAGGTTACTAGACTCAGCTCATTACCTCACTCAAGGCTTCCCACTCTCTCTTTGTGTGTGCCCCTGCCTGTGTGTGTGCCTGCCTGTGTGTGTGTGTGTGTGTGTGTGTGTGTGTGTGTGTGTGTGTGTGTGTGTGTGTGTGTGTGTGTGTGTGTGTGTGTGTGTGTGTGTGTGTGTGTGTGTGTGTGTGTGTGTGTGTGTGTGTGTGTGTGTGTGTGTGTAGGAGCTAGAGGACCTGGACAAGTGGAGTTTCAACATCTTCAGAGTGTCAGAGTTCTCCAACAGCAGGCCTCTCAGCTGCATCATGTACGCCATCTTCCAGGTACCTGGAGTTAGACACGTGGTGTGGGGTTTCGTTTTAGGGGTTAGGTTTAGGGGTTAGGTTTAGGGGTTAGGTTTAGGGGTTAGGTTTAGGGGTTAGGTTGAGGGGTTAGGTTTAGGGGTTAGGTTTAGGGGTTAGGTTGAGGGGTTAGGTTGAGGGGTTAGGTTTAGGGGTTAGGTTTAGGGGTTAGGTTTAGGGGTTAGGTTGAGGGGTTAGGTTTAGGGGTTAGGTTTAGGGGTTAGGTTTAGGGGTTAGGTTGAGGGGTTAGGTTTAGGGGTTAGGTTTAGGGGTTAGGTTGAGGGGTTAGGTTTAGGGGTTAGGTTTAGGGGTTAGGTTTAGGGGTTAGGTTGAGGGGTTAGGTTTAGGGGTTAGGTTTAGGGGTTAGGTTTAGGGGTTAGGTTGAGGGGTTAGGTTTAGGGGTTAGGTTTAGGGGTTAGGTTAAGGGGTTAGGTTGAGGGGTTAGGTTTAGGGGTTATGTTTAGGGGTTATGTTTAGGGGTTAGGTTTAGGGGTTAGGTTTAGGGGTTAGGTTTAGGGGTTAGGTTGAGGGGTTAGGTTTAGGGGTTAGGTTTAGGGGTTAGGTTTAGGGGTTAGGTTTAGGGGTTAGGTTTAGGGGTTAGGTTTAGGAGTTAGGTTTAGGGGTTAGGTTTAGGGGTTAGGTTTAGGGGTTAGGTTTAGGGGCTAGGTTTAGGGGTTAGGTTTAGGGGTTAGGTTTAGGGGCTAGGTTTAGGGGTTAGGTTTAGGGGCTAGGTTTAGGGGCTAGGTTTAGGGGTTAGGTTTAGGGGTTAGGTTTAGGGGTTAGGTTTAGGGTTAGGTTTAGGGGTTAGGTTTAGGGGTTAGGTTTAGTTTTAGGGGTTAGGTTGAGGGGTTAGGTTTAGGGTTTAGGTTTAGGGGTTAGGTTGAGGGGTTAGGTTTAGGGGTTAGGTTTAGGGGTTAGGTTTAGGGGTTAGGTTTAGGGGTTAGGTTTAGTTTTAGGGGTTAGGTTTAGGGGTTAGGTTTAGTTTTAGGGGTTAGGTTTAGGGGTTAGGTTGAGGGGTTAGGTTTAGGGGTTAGGTTTAGGGGTTAGGTTTAGGGGTTAGGTTTAGGGTTAGGTTTAGGGGTTAGGTTTAGGGGTTAGGTTTAGGTGTTAGGTTTAGGGGTCAGGTTGAGGGGTTAGGTTGAGGGGCTAGGTTGAGGGGTTAGGTTGAGGGGTTAGGTTTAGGGGTTAGGTTTAGGGGTTAGGTTTAGTTTCAGAGGTTAGGTTTAGGGGTTAGGTTTAGGGGTTAGGTTTAGTTTTAGGGGTTAGGTTTAGGGGCTAGGTTTAGGGGTTAGGTTTAGGGGTTAGGTTTAGGGGCTAGGTTTAGGGGTTAGGTTTAGGGGTTAGGGTTAGGTTTAGGGGCTAGGTTTAGGGGTTAGGTTTAGGGGTTAGGTTTAGTTTTAGAGGTTAGGTTTAGGGGTTAGGTTTAGGGGTTAGGTTTAGTTTTAGGGGCTAGGTTTAGGGGTTAGGTTTAGGGGTTAGGTTTAGGGGTTAGGTTTAGTTTTAGGGGTTAGGTTTAGGGGTTAGGTTTAGGGGTTAAGTTTAGGTTTAGGGTTAGTTTTAGGGGTTAGGTTTAGTTTTAGGGGTTAGGTTTAGGGGTTAGGGTTAGGGTTAGGGTTAGGGGTTAGGTTTAGGGGTTAGGTTTAGGGGTTAGGTTTAGGGGTTAGGTTTAGGGGTTAGGTTGAGGGGTTAGGTTTAGGGGTTAGGTTTAGGGGTTAGGTTTAGGGGTTAGGTTGAGGGGTTAGGTTTAGGGGTTAGGTTTAGGGGTTAGGTTTAGGGGTTAGGGTTAGGGGTTAGGTTTAGGGGTTAGTTTTAGGGGTTAGGTTTAGTTTTAGGGGTTATGTTTAGGGGTTATGTTTAGGGGTTAGGTTTAGGGGTTAGGTTTAGGGGTTAGGTTTAGGGGTTAGGTTGAGGGGTTAGGTTTAGGGGTTAGGTTGAGGGGTTAGGTTTAGGGGTTAGGTTTAGGGGTTAGGTTTAGGGGTTAGGTTTAGGAGTTAGGTTTAGGGGTTAGGTTTAGGGGTTAGGTTTAGGGGTTAGGTTTAGGGGCTAGGTTTAGGGGTTAGGTTTAGGGGTTAGGTTTAGGGGTTAGGTTTAGGGGCTAGGTTTAGGGGTTAGGTTTAGGGGCTAGGTTTAGGGGCTAGGTTTAGGGGTTAGGTTTAGGGGTTAGGTTTAGGGTTAGGTTTAGGGGTTAGGTTTAGGGGTTAGGTTTAGTTTTAGGGGTTAGGTTGAGGGGTTAGGTTTAGGGGTTAGGTTTAGGGGTTAGGTTGAGGGGTTAGGTTTAGGGGTTAGGTTTAGGGGTTAGGTTTAGGGGTTAGGTTTAGGGGTTAGGTTTAGTTTTAGGGGTTAGGTTTAGGGGTTAGGTTGAGGGGTTAGGTTTAGGGGTTAGGTTGAGGGGTTAGGTTTAGGGGTTAGGTTTAGGGGTTAGGTTTAGGGTTAGGTTTAGGGGTTAGGTTTAGGGGTTAGGTTTAGGTGTTAGGTTTAGGGGTCAGGTTGAGGGGTTAGGTTGAGGGGCTAGGTTGAGGGGTTAGGTTTAGGGGTTAGGTTGAGGGGTTAGGTTTAGGGGTTAGGTTGAGGGGTTAGGTTTAGGGGTTAGGTTGAGGGGTTAGGTTTAGGGGTTAGGTTGAGGGGTTAGGTTTAGGGGCTAGGTTTAGGGGCTAGGTTTAGGGGTTAGGTTTAGGGGTTAGGGTTAGGTTTAGGGGCTAGGTTTAGGGGTTAGGTTTAGGGGTTAGGTTTAGGGGTTAGGTTGAGGGGTTAGGTTTAGGGGTTAGGTTTAGGGGTTAGGTTTAGGGGTTAGGTTTAGTTTCAGAGGTTAGGTTTAGGGGTTAGGTTTAGGGGTTAGGTTTAGGGGTTAGGTTTAGGGGCTAGGTTTAGGGGTTAGGTTTAGGGGTTAGGTTTAGGGGCTAGGTTTAGGGGTTAGGTTTAGGGGTTAGGGTTAGGTTTAGGAGCTAGGTTTAGGGGTTAGGTTTAGGGGTTAGGTTTAGTTTTAGAGGTTAGGTTTAGGGGTTAGGTTTAGGGGTTAGGTTTAGTTTTAGGGGCTAGGTTTAGGGGTTAGGTTTAGGGGTTAGGTTTAGGGGTTAGGTTTAGTTTTAGGGGTTAGGTTTAGGGGTTAGGTTTAGGGGTTAAGTTTAGGTTTAGGGTTAGTTTTAGGGGTTAGGTTTAGTTTTAGGGGTTAGGTTTAGGGGTTAGGGTTAGGGTTAGGGTTAGGGTTAGGGGTTAGGTTTAGGGGTTAGGTTTAGGGGTTAGGTTTAGGGGTTAGGTTGAGGGGTTTGGTTTAGGGGTTAGGTTTAGGGGTTAGGTTTAGGGGTTAGGTTGAGGGGTTAGGTTTAGGGGCTAGGTTTAGGGGTTAGGTTTAGGGGCTAGGTTTAGGGGCTAGGTTTAGGGGTTAGGTTTAGGGGTTAGGTTTAGGGGTTAGGTTTAGGGTTAGGTTTAGGGGTTAGGTTTAGGGGTTAGGTTTAGTTTTAGGGGTTAGGTTGAGGGGTTAGGTTTAGGGGTTAGGTTGAGGGGTTAGGTTGAGGGGTTAGGTTTAGGGGTTAGGTTTAGGGGTTAGGTTTAGGGGTTAGGTTTTGGGGTTAGGTTTAGTTTTAGGGGTTAGGTTTAGGGGTTAGGTTGAGGGGTTAGGTTTAGGGGTTAGGTTGAGGGGTTAGGTTTAGGGGTTAGGTTTAGGGTTAGGTTTAGGGGTTAGGTTTAGGGGTTAGGTTTAGGGGTCAGGTTGAGGGGTTAGGTTGAGGGGCTAGGTTGAGGGGTTAGGTTGAGGGGTTAGGTTTAGGGGTTAGGTTTAGGGGTTAGGTTGAGGGGTTAGGTTTAGGGGTTAGGTTGAGGGGTTAGGTTTAGGGGTTAGGTTGAGGGGTTAGGTTTAGGGGTTAGGTTGAGGGGTTAGGTTTAGGGGCTAGGTTTAGGGGCTAGGTTTAGGGGTTAGGTTTAGGGGTTAGGGTTAGGTTTAGGGGCTAGGTTTAGGGGTTAGGTTTAGGGGTTAGGTTTAGGGGTTAGGTTGAGGGGTTAGGTTTAGGGGTTAGGTTTAGGGTTTAGGTTTAGGGGTTAGGTTTAGTTTCAGAGGTTAGGTTTAGGGGTTAGGTTTAGGGGTTAGGTTTAGTTTTAGGGGTTAGGTTTAGTTTTAGGGGTTAGGTTTAGGGGTTAGGTTTAGGGGCTAGGTTTAGGGGTTAGGTTTAGGGGTTAGGGTTAGGTTTAGGGGCTAGGTTTAGGGGTTAGGTTTAGGGGTTAGGTTTAGTTTTAGAGGTTAGGTTTAGGGGTTAGGTTTAGGGGTTAGGTTTAGTTTTAGGGGCTAGGTTTAGGGGTTAGGTTTAGGGGTTAGGTTTAGGGGTTAGGTTTAGATTTAGGGGTTAGGTTTAGGGGTTAGGTTTAGGGGTTAAGTTTAGGTTTAGGGTTAGTTTTAGGGGTTAGGTTTAGTTTTAGGGGTTAGGTTTAGGGGTTAGGTTTAGGGGTTAGGTTTAGTTTTAGGGGTTAGGTTTAGGGGTTAGGTTTAGGGGTTAGGTTTAGTTTTAGGGGTTAGGTTTAATTTTAGGGTTTAGGTTTAGTCTGGGTGTTCACGCTAGCTCACTGCAGCTAGTCTGGGTGTCCACTCTACCTGTATCTAGTCTGGGTGTCCACTCTACCTGCAGCTTGTCTGGGTGTCCACTCTAGCACCCTGCAGCTAGTCTGGGTGTCCACTCTACCTGCAGCTAGTCTGGGTGTCCACTTTACCTGCAGCTAGTCTGGGTGTCCACTCTAGCTCCCTGTAGCTAGTCTGGGTGTCCACTCTAGCACCCTGCAGCTAGTCTGGGTGTCCACTCTAGCACCCAGCAGCTAGTCTGGGTGTCCCCTCTACCTGCAGCTAGTCTGGGTGTCCACTCTAGCTCCCTGCAGCTAGTCTGGGTGTCCACTCTACCTGTATCTAGTCTGGGTGTCCACTCTTCCTGCAGCTAGTCTGGGTGTCCACGCTAGCTCCCTGCAGCTAGTCTGGGTGTCCACTCTACCTGTATCTAGTCTGGGTGTCCACTCTACCTGTATCTAGTCTGGGTGTCCACTCTACCTGCAGCTAGTCTGGGTGTCCACTCTACCTGCAGCTAGTCTAGGTGTCCACTCTACCTGCAGCTAGTCTGGGTGTCCACTCTACCTGCAGCTAGTCTAGGTGTCCACTCTACCTGCAGCTAGTCTGGGTGTCCACTCTACCTGCAGCTAGTCTAGGTGTCCACTCTACCTGCAGCTAGTCTGGGTGTCCACTCTAGCACCCTGCAGCTAGTCTGGGTGTCCACTCTACCTGTATCTAGTCTAGGTGTCCACTCTACCTGCAGCTAGTCTGGGTGTCCACTCTAGCTCCCTGCAGCTAGTCTGGGTGTCCCCTCTAGCTCCCTGTAGCCAGTCTGGGTGTCCCCTCTAGCTCCCTGCAGCTAGTCTGGGTGTCCACTCTAGCTCCCTGCAGCTAGTCTGGGTGTCCCTCTAGCACCCTGCAGGTAGTCTGGGTGTCCCCTCTAGCTCCCTGCAGCTAGTCTGGGTGTCCACTCTAGCACCCTGCAGCTAGTCTGGGTGTCCACTCTAGCTCCCTGCAGCTAGTCTGGGTGTCCCCTCTAGCTCCCTGTAGCCAGTCTGGGTGTCCCCTCTAGCTCCCTGTAGCCAGTCTGGGTGTCCCCTCTAGCTCCCTGCAGCTAGTCTGGGTGTCCACTCTAGCACCCTGCAGCTAGTCTGGGTGTCCCCTCTAGCTCCCTGTAGCCAGTCTGGGTGTCCCCTCTAGCTCCCTGTAGCCAGTCTGGGTGTCCACTCTAGCACCCTGCAGCTAGTCTGGGTGTCCCTCTAGCACCCTGCAGGTAGTCTGGGTGTCCCCTCTAGCTCCCTGCAGATAGTCTGGGTGTCCCCTCTAGCACCCTGCAGATAGTCTGGGTGTCCCCTCTAGCTCCCTGTAGCCAGTCTGGGTGTCCACTCTAGCACCCTGCAGCTAGTCTGGGTGTCCCTCTAGCACCCTGCAGATAGTCTGGGTGTCCCCTCTAGCTCCCTGTAGCCAGTCTGGGTGTCCACTCTAGCACCCTGCAGCTAGTCTGGGTGTCCCCTCTAGCTCCCTGCAGATAGTCTGGGTGTCCCCTCTAGCACCCTGCAGATAGTCTGGGTGTCCCTCTAGCACCCTGCAGGTAGTCTGGGTGTCCCTCTAGCACCCTGCAGATAGTCTGGTTGTCCCTCTAGCACCCTGCAGGTAGTCTGGTTGTCCCTCTAGCACCCTGCAGGTAGTCTGGTTGTCGAGGACAGGGGTTTTACTAGAGATAGTTTGAAGCTAACAATTGACTGATGTCACGGTGATAAAAACCAAACGACGACGTTCCAGTCTGTGATTTATTGGTGCAGGTGAGACGTATGTCTCCGGTCTGATTGAGCCTCTGCATTTCCGTAGACCAGATAAGGTGTTTTAGCTGGGACAGAGAGGAGTAGAACAAAAGGCCTCAATGGTCCTCTGACATCCTGGCATCTGGGACAATAGGTCGGGGGTCGGGGGTTAAGATAACGCCAGAGGCCGATAATGACAGGATGAGCCCGAAGTGGCTTATGGTGCCCCCCCAATCTATATGTTGACTGAGCAATCTTGGTATAAGGTATACAAGGAACAGCATGGTGTCACGTTCTGACCTTAGTTCTTTTGTGATGTCTTTGTTTTAGTATGATGAGGGTGTGAGTTGGGCGGGTTTGTCTATGTTCCTTTTTTCTATGTTTTGGGATTTCTGTGTTTGGCCTGGTATGGTTCTCAATCAGAGGCAGCTGTCAATCGTGGTCCCTGATTGAGAACCATACATAGGCAGCCTTTTTATCACCCTTGAGTTGTGGGTGATTGTTTTCTGTTCTGTGTTTTGAGGTATGTCACCTGTACAGGACTGTTGCGTTTCGCTCGTTGTCTCTTTATTGTTTTGTTTCAGTGTTCGATCAATAATATTAAATCAATACGGACACTTACCACGCTGCACATTGGTCCTCCTCTTCTTCCACCACCAACAACGGCCGTTACACATGGTCTGTAAAGGTTGGGCTCTCGGCACAACAGGTCAGACTGGTGGGCTCGACGGATTCATTATTGCAATAATTAGTCGATATTTAATAAAGACGATTGGCTGAAGAAATGACCAAGTCTCTCTCAGTACTGAATTTCCAGGACATATGTGTGATTTTGATTCCCACAAGGCTAGTGAAACAGACGTGTGTGTGTGTGTGTGTGAGTGTGTGTGTGTGTGTGTGTGTGTGTGTGTGTGTGTGTGTGTGTGTGTGTGTGTGTGTGTGTGTGTGTGTGTGTGTGTGTGTGTGTGTGTGTGTGTGTGTGTGTTGATGTGTGTGTGTATGTGTGTGTGTGTGTGTGTGTGTCTGTGTGTGTTGATGTGTGTGTGTGTGTGTGTGTGTGTGTGTGTGTGTGTGTGTGTGTGTGTGTGTGTGTGTGTGTGTGTGTGTGTGTGTGTGTGTGTGTGTGTGTGTGCGTGTGTGTGTGTGTGTATTAACCCCTCATGTCCCCCTGTAGGAACGTGATCTCCTAAAGACGTTCCGCATCCCCGTCGACACCTTCGTGACCTACGTGATGACCCTGGAAGACCATTACCATGGCAACGTGGCCTACCACAACAGCCTGCACGCCGCCGACGTCTGCCAGTCCACACATGTCCTCCTCTCCACACCCGCACTAGACGTGAGCCACCTACAGTAATATATACAGTAATACATACAATGATATATACAGTAATCTAAACAGTAATCTATACAGTGATATATACAGTAATATATACAGTGGTATATACAGTGATATATACAGTAATATATACAGTGATATATACAGTAATCTAAACAGTAATCTATACAGTGATATATACAGTGATATATACAGTAATATATACAGTAATCTATACAGTGGTATATACAGTGATATATACAGTAATATATACAGTGGTATATACAGTGATATATACAGTAATATATACAGTGATATATACAGTAATCTAAACAGTAATCTATACAGTGATATATACAGTGATATATACAGTAATATATACAGTAATCTATACTGTGGTATATACAGTGATATATACAGTAATATATACAGTGATATATACAGTAATCTAAACAGTAATCTATACAGTGATATATACAGTGATATATACAGTAATATATACAGTAATCTAAACAGTAATCTATACAGTGATATATACAGTGATATATACAGTAATCTAAACAGTAATCTATACAGTGATATATACAGTGATATATACAGTAATATATACAGTAATCTAAACAGTGATATATACAGTAATATATACAGTGATATATACAGTAATCTATACAGTGATATATACAGTAATATATACAGTGATATATTCAGTGATATATACAGTAATCTATACAGTAATCTATACAGTAATATATACAGTGATATATACAGTAATATATACAGTGATATATACAGTAATATATACAGTGATATATACAGTGATATATTCAGTTATATATACAGTAATCTATACAGTAATCTATACAGTGGTATATACAGTGATATATACAGTAATCTAAACAGTAATCTATACAGTGATATATACAGTGATATATACAGTAATCTATACAGTGATATATACAGTGATATATACAGTAATATATACAGTAATATATACAGTAATCTAAACAGTAATCTATACAGTGATATATACAGTGATATATACAGTAATATATACAGTGATATATACAGTAATATATACAGTGATATATACAGTGATATATACAGTAATATATACAGTAATATATATAGTAATATATACAGTAATCTATACAGTAATATATACAGTGATATATACAGTGATATATACAGTGATATATTCAGTGATATATACAGTAATATATACAGTAATCTATACAGTAATATATACAGTGATATATACAGTAATCTAAACAGTAATCTATACAGTGATATATACAGTGATATATACAGTGATATATACAGTAATCTATACAGTGATATATACAGTGATATATACAGTAATATATACAGTAATCTATACAGTAATATATACAGTAATCTATACAGTAATATATACAGTAATATATATAGTAATATATACAGTAATCTATACAGTAATATATACAGTAATCTATACAGTAATATATAGAGTAATATATACAGTAATCTATACAGTAATATATACAGTAATATATATAGTAATATATACAGTAATCTATACAGTAATATATACAGTAATCTATACAGTAATATATAGAGTAATATATACAGTAATCTATACAGTAATATATACAGTAATATATATAGTAATATATACAGTAATCTATACAGTAATATATACAGTAATCTATACAGTAATATATACAGTAATCTATACAATGATATATACAGTAATATATATAGTAATATACAGTAATATATACAGTAATATATATAGTAATATATACAGTAATCTATACAGTAATATATACAGTAATATATACAGTAATATATACAGTAATATATACAGTAATATATATAGTATTTATATATATAATATATATAGTATATAATATATACACTCCCATTAGTGGTTAGCTAGTGGCCCCTCCATAAAACCATCACTCCCAGTAGTGGTTAGCTAGTGGCCCCTCCATAATACCATCACTCCCATTAGTGGTTAGCTAGTGGCCCCTCCATAAATCCATCACTCCCAGTAGTGGTTAGCTAGTGGCCCCTCCATAATACCATCACTCCTATTAGTGGTTAGCTAGTGGCCCCTCCATAAAACCATCACTCCCATTAGTGGTTAGCTAGTGGCCCCTCCATAAAACCA
>NW_027001261.1:150000-155000 GCF_036934945.1 Oncorhynchus masou masou
TATACAGGTACTACTACTACTATACATGACTATACAGGTACTACTACTAAACATGACTATACAGGTACTACTACTACTATACATGACTATACAGGTACTACTACTATTATACATGACTACACAGGTACTACTACTATACAGGTACTACTACTACTATACATGACTATACAGGTACTACTACTATACATGACTATACAGGTACTACTACTACTATACATGACTATACAGGTGCTACTACTATACATGACTATACAGGTACTACTACTATACATGACTATACAGGTACTACTACTATACATGGCTATACAGGTACTACTACTATACAGGTACTACTACTACTATACATGACTATACAGGTACTACTACTACTATACATGACTATACAGGTACTACTACTACTATACATGACTATACAGGTACTACTACAATACATGACTACACAGGTACTACTACTATACAGGTACTACTACTACTATACATGACTATACAGGTACTACTACTATACATGACTATACAGGTACTACTACTACTATACATGACTATACAGGTACTACTACTACTATACATGACTATACAGGTACTACTACTATACATGACTATACAGGTACTACTACTACTATACATGACTATACAGGTACTACTACTACTATACATGACTATACAGGTACTACTACTATACATGACTATACAGGTACTACTACTACTATACATGACTATACAGGTGCTACTACTATACATGACTATACAGGTACTACTACTATACATGACTATACAGGTACTACTACTATACATGACTATACAGGTACTACTACTATACAGGTACTACTACTACTATACATGACTATACAGGTACTACTACTACTATACATGACTATACAGGTACTACTACTACTATACATGACTATACAGGTACTACTACAATACATGACTACACAGGTACTACTACTATACAGGTACTACTACTACTATACATGACTATACAGGTACTACTACTATACATGACTATACAGGTACTACTACTACTATACATGACTATACAGGTACTACTACTACTATACATGACTATACAGGTACTACTACTATACATGACTATACAGGTACTACTACTACTATACATGACTATACAGGTACTACTACTACTATACATGACTATACAGGTACTACTACTATACATGACTATACAGGTACTACTACTATACAGGTACTACTACTATACATGACTATACAGGTACTACTACTATACATGACTATACAGGTACTACTACTATACATGACTATACAGGTACTACTACTACTATACATGACTATACAGGTACTACAACTATACATGACTATACAGGTACTACTACTATACAGGTACTACTACTATACATGACTATACAGGTACTACTACTATACAGGTACTACTACTACTATACATGACTATACAGGTACTACTACTATACATGACTATACAGGTATTACTACTATACATGACTATACAGGTACTACTACTATACATGACTATACAGGTACTACTACTATACATGACTATACAGGTACTACTACTATACAGGTACTGCTACTATACATGACTATACAGGTACTACTACTATACATGACTATACAGGTACTACTACTACTATACATGACTATACAGGTACTACTACTATACAGGTACTACTACTATACATGACTATACAGGTACTACTACTATACAGGTACTACTACTACTATACATGACTATACAGGTACTACTACTATACATGACTATACAGGTATTACTACTATACATGACTATACAGGTACTACTACTATACATGACTATACAGGTACTACTACTACTATACATGACTATACAGGTACTACTACTATACATGACTATACAGGTACTACTACTATACATGACTATACAGGTACTACGACTATACATGACTATACAGGTATTACTACTACTATACATGACTATACAGGTACTACTACTATACATGACTATACAGGTACTACTACTATACAGGTACTACTACTATACATGACTATACAGGTACTACTACTACTATACATGACTATACAGGAACTACTACTATACATGACTATACAGGTACTACTACTATACATGACTATACAGGTACTACTACTACTATACATGACTATACAGGTACTACTACTACTATACATGACTACACAGGTACTACTACTATACAGGTACTACTACTACTATACATGACTATACAGGTACTACTACTATACATGACTATACAGGTACTACTACTATACATGACTATACAGGTACTACTACTATACAGGTACTACTACTATACAGGTACTACTACTACTATACATGACTATACAGGTACTACTACTACTATACATGACTATACAGGTGCTACTACTATACATGACTATACAGGTACTACTACTATACATGACTATACAGGTACTACTACTACTATACATGACTATACAGGTACTACTACTATACATGACTATACAGGTACTACTACTACTATACATGACTATACAGGTACTACTACTATACATGACTATACAGGTACAACTACTATACATGACTATACAGGTACTACTACTATACATGACTATACAGGTACTACTACTACTATACATGACTATACAGGTACTACTACTACTATACATGACTATACAGGTACTACTACTACTATACATGACTATACAGGTACTACTACTACTATACATGACTATACAGGTACTACTACTACTATACATGACTATACAGGTACTACTACTATACATGACTATACAGGTACTACTACTATACAGGTACTACTACTACTATACATGACTATACAGGTACTACTACTATACATGACTATACAGGTACTACTACTATACATGACTATACAGGTACTACTACTATACAGGTACTACTACTACTATACATGACTATACAGGTACTACTACTACTATACATGACTATACAGGTACTACTACTACTATACATGACTATACAGGTACTACTACTATACATGACTATACAGGTACTACTACTATTCAGGTACTACTACTACTATACATGACTATACAGGTACTACTACTACTATACATGACTATACAGGTACTACTACTACTATACATGACTATACAGGTACTACTACTATACATGACTATACAGGTACTACTACTATACATGACTATACAGGTACAACTACTATATATGAGTATACAGGTACTACTACTATACAGGTACTAAATACATGACTCTACAGGTAGTAAATACATGACTCTACAGGTACTACTACTATACTAATACCTACAGAAAATACATGACTATACAGGGGAAACTTCAGACTGCATTACAGTGGGGCAAAAAAGTATTTAGTCAGCCACCAATTGTGCAAGTTCTCCCACTTAAAAAGATGAGAGAGGCCTGTAATTTTCATCATAGGTACACTTCAACTATGACAGACAAAATTAAAAAGAAAAATCCAGAAAATCACATTGTAGGATTTTTAATGAATTTATTTGCAAATTATGATGGAAAATAAGTACTTGGTCAATAACAAAAGTTTATCTCAATACTTTGTTATATACCCTTTGTTGGCAATGACAGATGTCAAACGTTTTCTGTAAGTCTTCACAAGGTTTTCACACACTGTTGCTGGTATTTTGGCCCATTCCTCCATGCAGATCTCCTCTAGAGCAGTGATGTTTTGGGGTTGTTGCTGGGCAACACGGACTTTCAACTCCCTCCAAAGATTTTCTATGGGTTTGAGATCTGGAGACTGGCTAGGCCTCTCCAGGACCTTGAAATGCTTCTTACGAAGCCACTCCTTCGTTGCCCGGGCGGTGTGTTTGTGATCATTGTCATGCTGAAAGACCCAGCCACATTTCATCTTCAATGCCCTTGCTGATGGAAGGAGGTTTTCACTCAAAATCTCACGATACATGGCCCCATTCATTCTTTCCTTTACACGGATCAGTCGTCCTGGTCCCTTTGCAGAAAAACAGCCCCAAAGCATGATGTTTCCACCCCCATGCATCACAGTAGGTATGGTGTTCTTTGGATGCAACTCAACATTCTTTGTCCTCCAAACACGACGAGTTGAGTTTTTACCAAAAACTTCTATTTTGGTTTCATCTGACCATATGACATTCTCCCAATCTTCTTCTGGATCATCCAAATGCTCTCTAGCAAACTTCAGACGGGCCTGGACATGTACTGGCTTAAGCAGGGGGACACGTCTGGCACTGCAGGATTTGAGTTCCTGGCGGCGTAGTGTGTTACTGATGGTAGGCTTTGTTACTTTGGTCCCAGCTCTCTGCAGGTCATTCACTAGGTCCCCCCGTGTGGTTCTGGGATTTTTGCTCACCGTTCTTGTGATCATTTTGACCCCACGGGGTGAGATCTTGCGTGGAGCCCCAGATCGAGGGAGATTATCAGTGGTCTTGTATGTCTTCCATTTCCTAATAATTGCTCCCACAGTTGATTTCTTCAAACCAAGCTGCTTACCTATTTTTTTTCCACCATAATTTGCAAATAAATAAATTAAAAATCCTACAATGTGATTTTCTGGATTTTTTTTCTAATTTTGTCTGTCATAGTCGAAGTGTACCTATGATGAACATTACAGGCCTCTCACATCTTTTTAAGTGGGAGAACTTGCACAATTGGTGGCTGACTAAATACTTTTTTACCCCACTGTATATTGAAATAACATCCTCACCAGAATCTCTTCAGACCCAGGACAGGGGGGGGGGTCCTGAGGAACATGTTCAACACTGGGGGGTGTCTCCTCCACTCTGTAGGTCCCGAGGAACATGTTTAACACTGGAGGGGGGGGGGGTGTCTCCTCCTCTCTGTAGGTCCTGAGGAACATGTTTAACATTGGGGGTGTCTCCTCCTCATGTTTAACACTGGGGGGGGGTGTCTCCTCCTCTCTGTAGGTCCTGAGGAACATGTTTAACATTGGGGGGGTGTCTCCTCCTCATGTTTAACACTGGGGGGGGGGGGGTCTCCTTCTCTCTGTAGGTCCTGAGGAACA